>NC_139717.1:39839469-40041969 GCF_964188405.1 Protomyctophum parallelum | reverse complement strand
GTCGAAGAAATAATATATATATAGCTGAAATATCCCAGCAACAAGCTCACAATCTAACGGCGTGTTGTTAGGTGGTAGATTGTTTGCTATTCCTCATACGGCAAAGAATATAGGCCTTTGCCTTCCTATGTCAGTGGTTTTCAACCAGTGGTCCTTGAGGAGGTTCCAGGTGGCCCCCAGCTAAATGATGGAGATTTGGTATAAACCTAATGGACCCTTATAGATCTTGAACTCTTGAGTCGTTTTACACTCTCAGGAATTACATTATCGTTAAACATCTGCATTACATAATTTAGTAAGTCTACACAATTACAGAATGTAGAAGAATTGTTATTTTGATGAACGTTTGCCTGATCTCTCCTAATGGCAGCATGGATAGTGGACAAAATAGTATAGTATAGTAATAACAAAATATTCTTTAGTTTCGTGTCCGAGAGGCTATCATCAAATGGCGGTCTCAAATTCCGAATAAATAATAGGCCTTGATATGAAAATGGTTGAAAAGCACTGCTATAAGTGATGAGGTAATTTGCTGAGAGTGTAAACATTGAGCCATACAGGTCCACCGAGTTAAAAGTTTTGTATTTTTTATGATACGTAGATTGCAGAGTTAGTTCAGTCAGATATACTCGAGGGGTTTCATGCTGTGCTCAAGAGTGCACACAAGGGGTTAATATGCTGCATCACTATGTGGGTGTATTGTGTGCATGACCCACATGTCATTCGCTGATGTGGCAGTCAGCTGACCATTTTGGGCGGGGTATTTAAGCTCACTAGACGGCATGCTTCTTCCTGCCTTCCTTCTGCATAATATGGTTCCTGGTTGTTGTTATGTGATCACTGGTGGGCTCTGTTATTTCTGTTCCCCATGGGGGTTGTTATTGTAGTTCTATCTCCCTGTTCTTAATGTTTAACGATGGTGTTTAATTGTGCCGAGCAGGGAGAAAAATTGTAGCAGAGCCGAACGCCACGATAAAATATTATATGCATCTTCTTCTATAATAAATATTGGTTAAAAGTATCCGTGAGTTATCTGACTGACATGTAATTTTTTGTGGCTTTCGCCTTTTATTTTATTTTTGTAGAGGGATAGATAGAAAGTGGGCTGACAGGAAATGGGGAGGGAGATGAAAGGGGGGGGGGCAGTAAAGGCCGTTCGGATCGGGGGTCGAACCCGCGGCACACTGCCAGACTGGATAACCAGCCACGGTGCCTGGACCGCTGAGCCACGGCCCAGGCCCCACCAGGTTAAATTAACAGACCATGTACTTTCTTTTGCTAGGGAAGCAGACTCCAAATGAGTTGAGTCCCATCACGTCTCTTGGCTCTTCACGACCAGCTTATAGGAATCTGTCAGGGCTGCGGCTGACCGCGTTGCACCTCATGCACGGTCGGAGCACGGCGAGCCGGCCGGGTTGAGCCAGCAGACGTTTATATGTCAGGTTGAAATGTCACACCTGGAACAGGAGTCACATGTTCACGGCGCTAACATAACGGTTCTGCCACGGAACAGTCAGATGTCAGATCTCCTCGGAGGTTCGCGTGTCCCTCTCTCTCTATAGGTGCATCTGCATCCAGTAAGGTAACCCCATCTCTCACGACTTTGGGATGTCTGCCACCCGATCGGCCGTGCCTCTCAGACCTCGTCACAGGCCCATTTTCCTGTCAGCCGCTCTCCGGCGTTTGCTCCACACACAGAGAGAGATAGTTTCAGGGACCGTTAGGCAGATTAGAACGAAGGAGAACTTGCCCGGAACAGGAATTAATTCTGTGCAAGCGGAACGAGCCTCGCAACTGCAACTTGAGTGTATAGGTTTTGAGGTCAGGCTTCAACGCCACACGTCCTAAGAGCAGTGTCATATTTACCTACCGGCGGTCACTCACTGTAAGTAACATCGGTACATTCTGACAATGCACCCCATCGTTGAAATGTATCTCATTAAATCAAGCACAGCTTCAGTCATACAATTGAACTGAAGGTAAAAGTTCCATGCGAGCACAGATATAAAGAATTTGTTTGCATGCACTGTCTGTGCGCACGCCCGCATGCGCGCGTGTGTGTGTGTGTGTGTGTGTGTGTGTGTGTGTGTGTGTGTGTGTGTGTGTTTACATCCTTGGTAGTGTGCCATCAAGGCTCTCAGCTGCAGCGTGATGTTTTATGAGACAAACAGGAAGAACGTCTCTTGGAAGGTAAACATTAGATGTGTATCATTACCGAGGACGTTGCATAAGAGGTCCAACCAATACTTAACCTCAAAACACCAGCGCAGAGAGAGAGAGACACCGGGAGAACCAGTAGTCTTTAGCGTCCTCAGTCAGAGGCCATTACGTGCCTTGGAACACAGCGTGACAAAGCCAGCACTGCTCAGTTATCAGAGCCCCATTTGACCGCTTAAACCAAATATACTTGGTTGTTCCCCGGGTCCCTCCACCACCCTATACTTGGCCTGCTCTTTTCCCCCTCTACACCGAATCTCTTTATCGAAAATAGCAGATCACCAAGCTCATTTGTAGATCTGCTGTTTTCGCCGGTTGCCCCCAGAATAGGGACGCTTCGTGTGGTTACATTTCTCACACTGTTGCTCTTTCTCTCTCTCTCTCTCTCTCTCTCTCTCTCTCTCTCTCTCTCTCTGTCTTCCTGTGTCTCCCTTTCTGTGTGTCTGTGTCTTCCTGTGTGTTCCTCCGTGCCTCCATCCTTCCATGCTTCCCTCCAGACCCCCGGCAGTCCCAGTCCTCTCCTCCCTGGTCGTACGAGCAGACATACCCGTCCTACCTGAGCCCCATGACGTCGCCCTCGGTCCACTCCACCACCCCTCTGTCTGCTAGCCGAGCCACAGGCCTGCCCGCCATCAGCGACGTCCCCAGACGCCTTCCAGGTATACCCTAGACCTCCTTGCAGCCACTTCAGTTCACACTACTATAGCCTGCTCAGGATAAACTCCTTTAGTTTCACAATTTCCTGGATATTTCCGGACGCTGGAAATTGCATTGAAGCAGCAAACTACAAGAAATGAATGGAAACAATATGAACACACCAATCTGCTGAAAAGTAAAGATTTTATCGTCATGATATTAGTTATGGTTAATAATAATTCAACTCTTACCAGATACCACTACAAGGATTCAATGTCTTTTTTTTAATCCTAGATGACTATTTGTATTTGATGTATCGCCTTATGTTGTTTCTTGTTTACTGTAAATCTCATCTATCTAGATGAGAGTTTGTCTGTAGTGTGTCTGTGCATGCGTGCGTTCGTGGCTTCGTGCGTGCGCACTGTATGCATGTATGTTCCCCCCCAAACGGCTAATCTCGCAAACCATCAACAGCAAATGTCTTGAGCACGCTGCTAGTAGGCCAAGGACGTCGATCCCTGAGTATCTTTTGTTAATATATCTATTTACATGATGTGAAGTAATTCATAATCTCAGATCCACAGCCCCTTCATATTTGGGCAGAACAAACGTTGTCATTATGACATCAGAGTTAAATCCCTTCGCCGCGGAAAAAAAAATTATATGCTACTATTTAGCCTGAAACGGAACACAGCCCAGTTACCACAATGAGCTGCTATTAGCTCATCATAAGATGGACGTGAGGCTTGTTGTCAGTTCAACTCCCTCTCCAAAAGCGGTTTGGATGGCTTCTTTCAAACAGTAGAAGAGAAGAGAAAAAAGAAAACACACACACGCACGCACGCACGCACGCACACACACACGCGCGTGCGCGTGCACACACACACACACACACACACACACACACACACACGATTGTTTCCTTTTTTTCATCGCTCCAAGTCTTTGATCCCAGTGGAGTATGGGTAATAACAGGCCCGGGGATAATAACAGGCTCGTGAGGGACAAATAAAGCGTCTTTATAGCGATACGCCACTCTCCCAAAGCATTCTGGGTAATTGCATTAGCCCAGTTCCCTGTGCCATAACAGCAGCATCTGTGTTCTAATTTGTCCCTTTCCACCTAAACATTAGTATTCCTTAGAGGAAAAACTAAACAAAAACAAGAAAGGCTACATTAAATACCGCCAGACAAGTTCTCTTCCTCGTACACCTGTTTGACCCACTGCCAGGTGAAGCCTTTTCTTTTAACTCCCCTGTGATTTCTCCCCCCCCCCCCCCCTCCACACACACCTCTCTCTCTCTCTCTCGCTCTCTCTCTCTCTCTCTATCTCTCTGTTTCTTTGTGTTAATGTACTACACCCTAATTCCTCCTCTGTGTGCCCCGAGCAAGGGTGAGCGATTAAGCGACTCCGTGGTGTGACTGTGCCTCAGAGAGGAGTTTGAAAGCCAGCCAGCTGCCCTGTCAGCTTTGATTAGCTCGGTCTTTCCCCTGCTGCTTTCATCTCAGTAGCGTCAGGGCTTTGTTCTCAAAGAAACGCACGCACACGCACGCACGCGCGTAAGCACGCACATATACACACACACACACACACCCTCACACACACACACACACACACACACGCGCGCAGCGCGCACACACACGCACACGCACACCTCTAGTGTGTAATACCTCCTAAGTGATGTGACTAAGGGTCTCAGATCTCAAGAGATCACATTGACACATCGCCAGGTGACGCTAACAGTACCTGTAACAGTATCCAGTATCCCGCACGCACGCAGCACGCACGCACGCACGCACGCACGCACGCACGCACGCACGCATACACTGAGACACACATCCACACACTGAGACACACATCCACATAAATAGAACCACACCCACAAACAACACACATGTACACGCACACACGTACACGCACAAGGAAACGGGAAAACATACCTAACAACAAACGGCTCTTGTCACGGAATGTTATGCATGATCTACACAAGCTCGCTGCGTAAGTGCCGCGTACCTGCCGCGACCTACAGTACAGTAGTCTATTTTCAGTGCGTGACACCGACGCGTGACTGTAAGTACAAACGGGTCTTTTACTGTCGGCTGCACAAATGAGCCGATGGCAAAGGTTCATCGTCGTCGTCGATTGGAGCGCTGAATTCGGAAGTGGGAACCGAGAGTGTTCGCGTTTGTAGAACGTGTCCAAATATTTATACGACACCAAGGCTCTGCTTTCATTTAACTGCTAATGAAGCTCGACCTGGCTCATCATCACAGGACCACCGCACGCACGCGCACACACACACGCACGCACGCACGCACGCGCACGCACGCACACACACACAGATTCGTCCTCCACTCCAATGCACCGCAAACCGGTCCAAAATGTTACAAGCGGGAGTCAGGGAGAGTACTGAACGCTCCCCTGCCGGCTGAGATCACACTGCTTCCTCTGTTGTGTCGCAGACAATCACCTACTATTCCTGCTATGAGAAATCAAACGGATCTCATGAGGGAGGAGGAAGTAAAATAAATAAATAAAAAAATATAAAAAGAAAGTCTTAATTGACAGCATATGCTATCTGACGCTGTGCATGGCGACAAAAGCCCCGGCTTAGCAATTTCTTGCCCCGCGCATTTTCACTGTCCCTCCTCCACACATCCCCACCCCCCCACCTCCTCCTCCTCCTCTTCCCCCAAACTCCCAAATATACACTCGCATACCCCCGCCCCCCCCCCCCCCCCCCCCCCCCCCCCTCGCGCGGCAGACATGGTGACATGGAAGACGCCTTGTGATTTATGATAAGAGCGCAGTGGCTGGACTCAACCACTGAAAGGAGACTGAGAGAGTGAGTGAGGAGGGGGGGGGGGGGGGGGGGGGTGAGAGAAGGGGCGAAGACCTCCTATTCTCCGTCAGACTCTCTGGGTCCCTGGATGGAAGCAGCATGATGCTCGCCATCGCCAGTTTAGTGGTTTTTAATTTTCTTTTTCTTTAGTTTTCTTAGGGACACGAAGCAAAGAGGAGAGAGGAACCAGGTTGGGGGTGGGGGGTGGGGGGGGGGGATGCATGGAGGGGTCCTACTCACGCTCTCCATTTTCTAATATACACACACGCGTGCGTGGCTGCAAGCACATAGACATGCACTGACATGCAGACACACTGGCGCTCGCGCACGCACGCGCACAGACACACACAGACACACACACACACACCCCCTCACACACACACACACACACACACACACACACACACACACACGCACTGTGGAGCCGATGGGAGGCAAGGAGAGGAGCCACATCAGAGCTCAGCCTTGCCTCATTATGGATCTCATGGAAACAGTTTCTCCCCAAAGTGTTTCCACATGTGCTGCTTCTGATTCATCCCAACTGCTTTTTATGTGCATACAGTATTCACACACACACACACACACACACACACACGCGCGCACACACGCACACACACACACACACACACACACACACACACACACACACTCAGAGAGCTCATGCACGTCCGGGCGGTCGTGCGCTCGCACATATCCATACAGGGTTCTCGTATGCACACGCAGTGCATGCATAAACAATCACGCAGATACACATAATCATGCGCCAACACACGCCGAGAGAGACATAAATATGGAGCAGGGTAAACATATTAACGCATAAGCATGCTTGGGACCTCTGCTGTGTGTTTGTTCGTTTTATCGAAACTCAAAAGTCTAAGTTAAAAACTCATACCGAAGTGTGTTACAGTTTTTCTTTTTCTTTTTTAATGAATGCTGAGCCCACAAAATGCATTATCCCCAAGACTTTTCCCTAATTGTTTAACTGGGTTTGAAATGACTGGATTTCGCTAGCTGCTATACAATTCAATTTACTACTGTTTGGTGTCCCAGCGGACTAACTCGTTATAGTCAATCACTGAACAAGACAAAGTACAACAACTTTTGTATCGGAGTCCAAAGCCACATCTCCCACGATCAAGTCTGACAACGGCAAGGAATTAAAACATCACACATTATGAATACACAATGCCTATCTATAAATCTATTTCCATATTTAGTCTGTCTGGGTGGATGCATATCATCTACACAGCAGTGATTCTCAACCTTTTTAGGCTAAATACAGTAATCATATTTGAACTGGGGACCCCCCACCTTGACAAAGCACAGCTTGGAAGTTGGAATTGTAGAAGTTGAGGCACTACATTTAGTTTGACTTGATGCAGGCTCACAAGCTTTTAGATTTGAGCTATTTTCTAAATATTTTGCCTCTTTCTTATATTAATTGACAATTTTATAGTGCAGTTTGCTGATTACTTTGGATACAGTAATGTTTTTTTTTTGGGTGTTCCCCGGCCCACAGGTTGAGAACCACTGATTTACAGGACTACCATTGATCATAAGGACTTCCAAACTTATGACTGTCTCTCTGTGTGTGCGTAGGTTCGTCTGACCTGAGTCCGTTCCCGGGGCAGTTTGAGCGCCAGTTTCCAGGCCTCTCCTCCCTGACGGAGAGTCGCTTCTCCAGCCCACGGATGCACTACCCGGGCACCTTCACATACACTCCGCCCGTCACCTCCGCCATGTCGCTGGGCAGCGCCCACTACCACACCTACCTTCCGCCGCCCTACCCGGGGTCCACTCAGAGCCAGAGCGGGCCCTTCCAGACCAGCAGCACGCCCTATCTCTACTACGGAGCCTCCTCGGGCTCCTACCAGTTCTCCATGGTGCCCGGGGGCGACCGCTCGCCCTCGCGGATGATACCGCCCTGCACTAGCGCCTCCACGGGCACCTCCCTGGTCAACCCCAACCTGCCCAGCCAGACGGAGGGAGGCGTGGAGGGCGACGGGAGCCACAGCAACTCCCCGACTGTGCTCAACCCCGGGGGGCGCATGGATGAGGCGGTCTGGAGGCCTTACTGAGGCATGGCCGGGCGCAGAGGGGTGGGATGCGGCATGCATGGGGGGTGGCAGGGATCATTATGGGTTGGCAAGACAAGCGCAGAAGTCAACTGTCAATATCATGGTTCGAAAGCACAAAACTTTTTTTTTTTACCCAACCCCCCAAGAGGGGGAGTTTTGAGCGACGATCAGCAAAGAAAACGTCTCTTCCCTTTTCTGCTCGGATATTAAGGTTGAGATAAAAAAAAAAAAAAAAAAGAAAGGCCAGGCTTGCATGGACTTGTCTTCCTGGAATGTGTTTTGACCAAGGCACTACAAAGGGAGTTATTCTCACAGCAATAATGAGAAAGACACCAGACAATGTTGGTTCACTAGGTCCAAGTGGATGATGGATGAGACATTACCCCGGTTTTATTATAATCCACAAGCTAAGGGATGCTTCAGAACATTTGTAAGAGTCTCTTTTTTTTTTGTATAGTGTTTGTATTTCTATAAGGCTTTTTGCAGAGCATGTTTTTTTTTGTACCATGACAATATCAAGATGCAGGTTAAGCACTGAGTAGCAAGTGATGAGTGTAATTGCGTACGTTACCGTAGGTGGTATGAACCATAAAAGTTGCTTTAAAACCAATTAATTTAACTTGTATATTGTGGGTTAAACGTTAATGTGGATCGAGGCGTTTCCTTTTTTTTTTCCTTTTTCTGAGGAGTTTTAACTTATAAAGCCATAAATTATGTATTGTATTTGAAAACTTGAGTCGAAGTGTAATCTGAATATTTTTGCTGCATCTATATGACTAAGTTTAAATTAAATTCTTTTGATAGGTAATTTAAAGAGTGAGAAGTTTTAGGTTTTTATTTTATTTTCTATTGTACCCAAAGATTTGAATTGTGTGGAATATTTGAAATGCTATTTCCAAAGAGTATTGCGACATTATTGTTTCTTCTGGTGTAACGTTCAGCTTAACTGCTCCGCTCATTATAAGCGCCCAACATATTCGCTAGGCGTTGACATGGATCTGGCTCCAAATTAAAAACCCCTCGGTATTCATTGAGCAATATCTTGTATTGTGTCTCTTGGAGACATACCACAAAAAAGTCCTTCGACAGGGTTAAAGAATTATCCAATGGAGAAATTCTATCTCTCTCTCTCTCTCTCTCTCTCTGTCTCTCTCTCTCTCTGTATTTTTGTTGTTTATTCAAAACTATGCACCACACACATACATATATATATATATATATATATACATACATGTATATACATGTGTATATATAGTATATTCTGTTTATGTACAGTATATACATATACTAGTGTATACATATGTGTGCGCGTGCATATTTTCCTCCTTGTGCTCAGACCAAATACGAGGCTTTGCGGTACGAACTATCATACATTCATACTCCAGATTGACATTCAGCCCAAAGATGATTATGGCGTTGCCATGATGACCAGCGGGGTGTTCTTAAAGTGCACTTCCCCAAAGATGTAGCGGGTCTGACCTAAATGTTCCGTTTTTAATGTCACGATACATGACTCCTCTCAGGACTGGAATAATCCCGTGGGTGATCTGGAAGTCCACATCATGCAGGCTTTTTTGCTGGATCTGCACTATGTCCTCTGTATAAGCCATGCAGTGGAATGTCTCTGTGTGCGATTGTAGGGGAGAACGTTCCCCCAGAGGGACTATAGCCTGGTTTATGCTTCGTCATACAGACGGAAGTCGCACGTCGACCCAACATAGCCCGTCTACAACTACGTAGGTGGCAGTGGTGGCGAGTACAATGCGCTCGAGTGCTGTGTAGCCTACTTAACCCATTCTGACCTGAGATCAGATTCATACGAGGTTTCCACTGGACAACACACTGGTCTGATGAACCCATTCTGACCTGAGATCAGATTCTAATAATGTCAGTCGCTCTTCGATTTTTCAAAAATAGCAGACCTACAAGCTCGTAGCGCGCCACTCGGTGGTGCGATATGAGCTTGTAGATCTGCTATTTTTAAATAGCTAAAGCATAACATGATGCTGACACCAAAATGGGTGCCCATTCAGAATGGATTAAGTACAGCACAGTTTTTAGCAGGTACTTTTAATTTACTTGGAGTTTTTTCCAATTTTCAGTACTTCTACTTCAGTACTTTATACTCCTCTACAATTTGAATTGATAACTTTAGTTGCTTTGTAGATTTTGATTATATTTACAAAACATATAACCACTTCACCCCCTATATACATTTCAGCCATTTGAAAATAGCCGATCCACAAGCTCACGGTTGCATCACGATGCGACGCACTGTGAACATGTAGATCTGCTATTTTTATAAAGGATTTTTTTACATTTGGAAATGGGACATTCTGCATAACTGAGTACTTTCTACTTTTGGTACTTTAATTACATTTTGATACCAAAAATACTTTTGTACGTCGAATTGAAATCCAGACTTTCACTTGCAACAGAGTATTTCTACATTGCAGTATTGATACTTTTCAACCCATTCTGACCGGGCACCCATTTTGGTGTTGGCATCATGTTATGCTTTACCTATTGAAAAATAGCAGATCTACAAGCTCATATCGCGCCACCGAGTGGCGCGATACGAGCTTGTAGGTCTGCTATTTTTGAAAAATCGAAGAACGACTGACATTTTTTTAATCTGATCTCAGGTCAGAATGGGTTAATCAGACCAGTGTTTGTCCAGTGGAAGCCTCATATGAATCTGATCTCAGGTCAGAATGGGTAATAAACGTGAGTCCTTTTTTCCCACCACTGGTCGATGGGCTATGTTGTGCGTGCGGCACTGTATAAATGAAGGGTACGTATCTTAGAGTATATATGGTAATATATAATATATACTCTAAGGTACGTATATGGTTAGGTTTACACATCACGTGCTTTGAGATGGCTTTCAAAAAGTTTGTCTCGGTGTCTGACACATACGAGTGCAAATGTATTTTTTTATTTCCTCTTTCAAGCTCCTTTGAGTTAGAAAAGTTAAATATTGTAAAAGAGGCTGTGATGTTTCTTCAGGCATTTCTTTTTTTCTTTACAAATAATGTTTTCTAAAGAAGAAAAATAAGTAATTTATTTTCCATTTCCTGTGTGTGCGTGTGTGTGTGTGCGCGTGTGTGTGTGTGTGTGTGTGTATGTGTGCGTGCGCGTATGTGTGCGTGCGTTCGCGTATGCGCGTGCGTGCGTGTGATGGTGTACAGAATTGCTCCCGGCCCTAAATGCCCAGTATTGTGTGAGCTCAGGATTATTCTAGTGTGCAAATGCAATGCAGAGATTTCAAATTTGATATTAAAACGTTGTGTGAGATTTCCAAAACAAAAAGGAAACAAAAACAAAAAGACTGGAAACCCCAACAAAGATAGGACAGTTGTGTATATGTTTGTTTTCAATAAGCACTTATTCCATGTTTAAATTCCTGAAGTTTTCATTAAGCACTTGTTTAAATTCAAGCAGCACTTGCAGCTATGGCTGCCGACGGGGCAAGCGGTTTTCATCTTCAGTGTAACGCCACTGCAATCACCCGCATGCATAGCCTACGCACAGCCACACTCACACAGCGTAACATGTGGTTAAACAGGGCGATTGGAGTTGAATCTGATCACATGAGGCAGTTGGTATTTATTGGAAAAACAATATTTTTCTGTTCTCTGTTTTCTGTTCTTTTTTCTTTTTTTTATCTGACAAAAAACAGCCCTGTCCATGGATCAAACTTCAATCTCTTCATGGAAGGTCTGCATGCATAGCCTCTCTCTCTGCCAATCTCTGCAGAGGATGTCTTGAGCTCATTTAATGGAATTGAACATGTCACACTACATTTCCTCTTTCAGCCCCAACGCAGATGCAATCCTTCTATTATCCTTTAACACTAGAAAACAAACCACCAGCCTCTTAGATTGTAGCATTTTATTTTATTTTGTTTTTTAAAATAGTTTCTCTTCTCTTTTTTTTTCCTTTTACCAAACACACATTTGATCAGCATCTCTATTGAAAACATACCCATCTGTTGGAACTTATCCCACCTTTTTTCCCCCCCAGAGTTTGAGACATGAGGACAAAGGTATTTTAGACTGTTTACACTTCCATGCAGCACTGACATCTCATTCTGTCCTCATCTGCTTTGTTTGTGTTCTGTTGGTTTTGTTTTGTTTTGCCTTCCCCCAAAATGAGAGGTCGATGCTTGTTTCCCCCCCCCCCCCTCGGGTAAATGTTGCTTACAAACTGTCGTCAAAGATGCTGACCTTGTATTAATAAACGGCACTGCCGTGTATGATATCCAGGAAACCATACTTTACCCCGCACTCCTGTATGTAAACTTCTTTACTTGTTATGTCTATCGTTTAGCGCTTCCTCTCTCATGAACACAATTGTCAGATCAGAACGTGTCTCTGCCCAAGATGAGGCGAGTCTACGTTCAGATGTTTTGCTGGTACGTTTCATATCTAAAAAAAAAGGTCATTTGTGGGGCGAGTGTGTTCAATCAACCAAAAAAAAGGGACAAAGGACCTGACAACAGTGAGTGAAATTGGCATTGTGATTGTACATTTGTTTTTGTTTATGTTTCAAGAATAAAAGAGGAATTTTGTTACGTCATATGTTTTTGTCCCCCACCCACCCACCCTCCCTCTGTTCTCTGTTCTGTTCTCATCAGCCAGGTGATGAGAAGTAGAAGTCTCTTAATCGTAATAGTGTAGGGGGAATAACATAACAGGTGAAAATAGGCACACATTAGCCAAAAATAGCAAATTTACAAGCTCCATTATGAGCTTGCAGATTGGCTATTTTTGGTAAAGACTAAAGAGATTTAGGTATTGAGGGGAAAAAGAAGGGGGCCAAGTAGAGACCCTTTGGGAGACCCTTATCAACACAGTTCAGTACAGTATAGGCTGGGTGTAAGTGGTTAAGAGTCCTAAAAGCCCTGAAGCTGAAATCAGCCCAAAAGTCACCCTTGAGCATAATAGTGGTAGGCAAGGAAATAGGCCACTTCTTACTTCCTTCGCAGGTGTTACCAATGATACTAATTAAGTTTGTGTTGCATTCTGGTCAAACAGAGTCAGCGTGCTGCTATTGTGCATGTTGGCTCACTGGACAGCTAGGCTCTGCTAAACTAAACTAAACCAACTACAAGGCTTTAATTAGTCATTTAGTATCATTGGTATGTAAGTAAGAAGAGGCTCAATGTCTTGCAAATTATGTATGTCATCATAGAGCCCACTTGCCATAGTTTTTGCGGTGTGTCCCATGCCATGGTCGCAACGGCCATTCACCCGAGGTCATCAGTGAGGAGAGATCTCTCTGTTTGGCTGTTCAGCTTGAGCACCGGAGTAATCAGAGGTAAGCAGCTAGCAAGCTAACAGTTAAAAGGAAGGCACACATGCATTAGCATTCTCAATTTGTATTCTGAGCACATGACGAGAACATATAAACTGGATTCTTACTTACTTACTTACTTGCCTATTTCCCCTTCTGGGGCTCAATTAGGCCGTCAACAAAATAAACAGAATTTGTGTCGTGAAAATGCTTGTTTTTGAGGGGCGCTAGACCCTCCTATGCCCATAGCTTTGAGTGTTTGTGTAAACACAAACATTGAAGACCGAAAGTGTGGTAAACACAAAAGTGAGGACGCAAGGCTGGGGTGGTCTCATTTGTTGAGAATGAGATGATGTATGATGAGTTGACGCCATTGACAATGAAGGGAAGATGTATATCATCCTGTCCCTAACACAAACATTAAATGCCATTAACAATAAAGATAATTTAATGTTTGTTTTGACACCGTTTGTTTTACATCACCATTACATCACCTAATCATAGCAACATGAGTTAGACTTTAATATATTAACTCACTTCACACGGGTGTGACTTTTAGATTATGAATACAGTACTGCCACCTCCAATATAAGTATGGAGAGTTAATTTCTCTCACGCAGGAGAAGGACATATACGCCCAAATGACCGGGGATTTCCTGCGCACAGGGGACTGCCCATAAGTCCGACCTATGTGGCTGGTTAAGACTGAGGTTAGGGTTAGTGACCTACGTGGCCTGTTAAGACTGAGGTTAGGGTTAGTGACCTACGTGGCTGGTTAAGACTGAGGTTAGGGTTAGTGACCTACGTGGCCTGTTAAGACTGAGGTTAGGGTTAGTGACCTACGTGGCCTGTTAAGACTGAGGTTAGGGCTAGTGACCTACGTGGCCGGTTAAGACTGAGGTTAGGGTTAGCGACCTACGTGGCCGGTTAAGACTGAGGTTAGGGTTAGTGACCTACTGTATGTGGCTGGTTAAGACTGAGGTTAGGGTTTGGGATAGTGTTAGTATGGGTATTCTTCGGAATTATGGGACCCACTGAGCATCTTTCAGGCTATTAGACGTCTAAGATACGTCTAAATGGCCGTCTAAAAATGGGTTATAGGCCTAACTGGTCTAAAAATGTTTTTTTTTTTGTGGGCTTTGATTAGACGTTGAAACAATGTTGTTTCAACAGCTATATAGACGTTTATAAAATGGCTAATCAATGTCTAAGCTAGCCCATTTTTAGATGGATGTCTAATAGTCGACTATTGCTCAGTGGGAAGGTCGGAATAATGACATGGCACCTCAGCACATCTTTTACTGAAGGCCTGAGGGAACTGATCAAATGATTAGTCACTGTTGACTGTTAGGGTCTGCAAGTCGATTGGCTTAGTGTCATGGGAGCTTGTCTGTTCTAACTTTTTATTTCTATGTCCTTTAGGTTGGAGCTGCATTCTACCTGTGGGGAAGTGTGTCCTGGTACTTACTGTTACAGGGTGCTCTAGCTAGGCTACGGCCCCAATTACCTGGCTGGTCCCCATCTGGCGATCACCTGGCTGGCTACTTATACCTGGCTGTGACGGCACGCAGTGCTCAGTGATAATTCCTCTTCGGCCAGTGCACACCTCTGTGCTTTTGTACTAGGTCAGTTGAATTCTGAGACTCAACATATTCCGCTCCTCTACTGGCCTGATCCTAATTGTTGGTCTCCTTCCTCAGTACCTGCCTGCCAGCCTGACCACCTCTCCACGCAGCTCCAACTGAAGACCTAAGTAGTACTTTATCTGCTTTGGAAACTGGGACTTTATATTTTTTGGACTTGAGTTAATTTTTGCCTTGAACTTTGCCTGAAGAACTTCTGTGTTTTGGAGTGAATAAATACCTTGTCTGATCTGTCTGCATCTGGGTTCCCTGTCTGCCGTGACACTTAGTCTTAGTGTGTCAGGGGGAGGGGACATATTTAATCTTTGTACGCACTAGAATCGGGGCGTGTCGTAGCTGAGCAGAAAGTGTGTCTCACATCACATAGACAAACCCACCATGTGGTCTGATCTTACGTCATTAATTCCAGTCTGAATGGAGTCTGAATCACAATATACTATAGTCAGACTCAGCATGCCCAAGGCTTTGCCAGGGAAAATCTCAGGTTTGGCAGGTCTGCAACAGAAGTCCTTGTTTTTTTCAATTAATTAAAGCGAAGGAAAAGTGAGGGACACGCTTATCATCATACATCATATTTATTATCAAATACGCTGATGACTCCATCATAGGCAGCTTGCTTGATGATGATGAAGTTGGTCATGGCCTCTCTCGGCCAAGTACTAGAAGACTTTCTCTCTTGGTGTGGGGATGCCTTTCTCCAACTGAATGTCTCAAAAACCAAGGACATGTGTGTTGACTTCAGGAGATCCCCCCCCAGTTCCCCAGAACAGTGTTGTCCATGGTGAGCAAGTTGACCACTTACAAATATTTGGGTACTAAATTTGACAGCAAGCTGAAATTCAATGTTAACTGTGAAATGCTGTGTATAAAGAGAGGTCAATCGGAAAAACAACTGCACAAAAAATATCTTATTTTGAAACGAGAAACTTGGCGTTCATTCTTACAGTACCTAATCTGATAGTGATCAGTGTGTTCTTCACTCTAACTGATTGATTGCAAGCTGGCAGATTTCCCACTGTTAGATGTTTGAAGTGCACAAAGTGAGGCCTTCATATTCACTTTGATCTGCTCTCTCTCTCGTACCGTTGACGTGCAGATCCTCACAGGCCACGAGTGTTTAATGTAAGAAGCACACATTGAGCGGTGTCATCCCTGCCTCCATGACTGCCACTCAGTCTGCACCAACATTGTCTTTGGACGTAGATATAAAGCCAGACTGGAGCCCAGGCAATGAACCAGACTGCTACTAGCTACTGCCTCCACCGCCACAGCATTGTTGCAGTCAGAGGTACACACACACACACACACACACACACACACACACACACCAGAGAGAGAGACACGCACAGAGACAGAGAGAGAGCAGCAGAGACATGGAGAACCAGGGAAGCTGTTTTACATTATTCCAAGACATAACAGAGCCAATCTAAGCGAGGGTGCACACACACACACACACACACACACACACACACACACACACACACACACACACACACACACACAGAAGAGGGGGGTAGAGAGAGAGAGAACTCCACCGGTCCATATGTTTTTTAGGCTCAGATTGAGAACATTCTCGGGGTTTCCCTGAATATAGATTGCGTGGAAAAAGCTCCCGTCGGTTTCAGGTTCGCATTCCCGGCGTTCTCAGCCATGTCTAGCAATTATAATAATGAACTCCGGCGGAGCAACGGGACCCAGACACCCAGAGAAATTAGCATAATGTCCTGCATGCACGAGACGGCACCGAGGAAGACTCTTTTAAAACGGGAACAGTATGGAGCTCTTTCCCTCTCGTGTGAAACATGTTGACGCATCCTAGAGTTGTTGTTTGTTGTTGCTTTTGGCCAGGTTGTAAGTGGGTGGTGCAAAGTGGGAGTGAACCTCAAGTTATGTTATGTAACTACAGTGCAATTAACCGAGAGTGTACTGTAAAAACAAGGGTGTATCAGATGCCGTCGACACACACACGCATACATACATAACATACATGGACACAAACATGTAACACACGCATGCATGCATACGGGGCTGACAGCCCAATACAAACTGTTTACATGACCTCTTCGGGTATTTCACAGGAACAGCTCAGGCGGGAAGTGGCCCTCCAGGGCCCCATACCACTCACAGAGCTGTATATCTCCTCCTATGTTTCCTTCTTCAGGTCTGACTGAGGACTGAGGAGTGTGCGTGCGTGCGTGCGTGCGTGCATGCGTGCGTGCGTGTGTGTGTATGTGTGTGTGTGTGTGTGTGTGTGTGTGTTTGTGTGTGATTAGTGTATCCCATGTTGTACAGTGCAGGTTATGTGTGCTATAGCTTGCTTCTGACCGGGCACCCATTTTGGTGTTAGCATCATGAAAAATAGCAGATCTACAAGCTCATATCGCACCACCGAGTGGCGCGATACGAGCTTGTAGGTCTGCTATTTTTGAAAAATCGAAGAGCGACTGACATTTTTAGAATCTGATCTCAGGTCAGAATGGGTTCGTCAGACCAGTGTGTGTCCAGTGGAAACCTTGTATGAATCTGATCTCAGGTCAGAATGGGTTAAGTCAGTGGTCATATTATCTTCACACGCACTCATCATGTGTGCATGTTTCCTCTCTCCTCTTCTTTGGCCCTCCGTCTACCTGCATCTTGATTTCTCGTTTGGACTCCGATAAGCACAAAGAGCTCGGCCTCTGTGGTGTGGAACTGGACCATCATGGCTTGTGAAATCCTGACCTCCCTGAACCTCTCTCCGATCTGATGTCACCCATCCTGAATTCCAGCAAAACCCCCACTGACCGATGGCAAAGGGCCAGGTCAGTGCGTTACACAGGCTTACCAGACAATCTGTCAGATCAGCTCGCCGCCCACCAAAAAATACACAGGAATTGATCTTAATTCGATCTGAGTGTAATTGAGCAACCCCATCCCCGCTCCAGTGGGCTTTCAAACAGAGTCAACAATAACTGTGTACTTTGGCGCACTCTAGTGGTTTTTCATTTAACCTCAGGGATTGTAGGGGGGTCGGCCCACCCATACAAAGTGTTCCACGCGAGCCAAAAGGCAGTTCTGGATAAGGCCAACCTGAAAAGTCCCCTATTATATTATATGAAGGAAGAACGTCAAGTACTTCTAAAGTTCCATCACCGCATCTTGTGCTGCCGTATAGCCTTTTTGGTCAGTAGAAGATTCTCTTGCATTATACATGAATACCAGTGTTGTACGGTTTTCTCTTTGGCTGTGCCTCGTTGACCCGTAATGAAAGAGATGAGCAATTACCTGCCGTGTTTTCAGGCATCAGACATGGAGTCTCGGTGACATGTGGGGTCGATGCTGTAAGAGGCTCGGGGCGTGCGGTGCCATTGTGCCAAGACGGAGTCATCATTATGTTAAAGCATGCCTGTGTCTTCTTGACTGCTCTGGAAACATTTGATTCCATGAAAGCGTTTTTTGCCGCTGAGCAAAATGCAGCTCAACGAAAAGTGCCCTTATGAAACATAAAATGGCTACATTTAATGAGCTTCTGCCAGCTCAGATTATGCAACATGATACTGGCCACGCTGTCTTGAAAAAAGAGAAAGAAATTACTGTGAAAATACAAGTGTCAGGACCATGGAGAGCGACCAAACACAAACAAAAGGCCTCTTTGTCCAAGGGCCTCGTTCCGTGCCAATGTTTCAAATTATACCCCATCTCAGCTGTCAAAGAATGGCAAACTGTTGCAGCACAACTGAGTGCACAGAACATAAGACAGGATAAGCCAGAGTTTGGTGCCAAATATTCATGCAAAACAGGCCTTTTCCATAGGTTTGAGCCAGGCAATAAAATGTAAAGAATTTGGGCAGGGCCCCTCCTATCTTCGCCTGAAACAGAGCGTGAAGGGGCCCCTATGTACTCCTCCTGTCACATGAAGGGCTGTTTAAACTTTATCAGCCGCGTGTTAATTGAGAACTAATGGGCTGGTAATCCACGGCAGTCACACAATACCGCCCCGAGATCCAGCTCACCGCTGAATGACATACAACCCTGGTGACATTTTAGATCATGTCGGGCTATTTGGAAAATCCACAGCGTGACCGTACCCATCCAGCGGATGCCAGGCCGAAAAAAGGAATGAAGGATGCCCACAATCATGTCTGGTTCTGCTTTGGCGGCCCGCTTCTCTCTGTCTCCAAGGGTCGTAACTCGTGTTACAGACAGGTTTTATGGTTTATGACTGGAAAATAAAGCGCCACGTGTTTCCTGCAGACGGAGCGGTGATTTACAGCGGCTAATGATAAAGTGAGCATTCTCCTGACAGCGCGCGGATGTGTGAGGTTCATGCCGAGAATCCAGACACGTCCGACTGGATGCGAGTGTGGTCATAATGGCTGAGTGTGGTCACCACGGTGTGGTTGTGTACGTTGGAACCCGTCGTCGCTTGGAACTGCCTCTCGCTCACTGGTAGGTATCCATACCTGACATCATCATCTCACATAATTAGCATTGCGTCCGCATCCTGCTCCAGTGACCGGGGATTACTTGATGTGGTCAGAGACTGGAACTGAATCCCTGACCAACAAAGCTACCCAAGAGCATAAATACGTCTGGGGCTCCTGCCGTCAGCAGACATGGTTATTCATTGGACGTACAGGGTCTCCTCTCCAAGAAAGATGATCAAATAGTTGATTGTTATCTAGTGGCTAAATTTAGGCCTGATTAGGTGAAGTGCGCCGAGAAATCCCTTGATTGCCTGTCTCCGGGTTCACGGAAACACTGCCGAGGCCAAACACCACACAGCGACAGGCCTGTACCAGTTCCGCAGCCGCCACACATTTCTTCCAGTGATCTAAGATGGGGGTAAGAGAGAGAGAGAGAGGGACAGCGTGTGCCAGGAAGTCTCTCTGGTGAGGTCGTCAGCCTTACGCCGAAAACCGCAGGCGTGCGCCAGGCAGATCAATAATCCCCATCAAACTGCACCGCAAGTCACTCAAACCTCGGGAAGGCAGGCGGGCCGAGGAGGAGGAGGAGAGGGCCAGGGGGGAGCCGCCAAGAACCCGATACTCTCTCAGATGCTCTCTGTCTCGGTGAGGAAGAGACGTGGACCCGTCTCCGTCGGCTCTGTCTCTTTTAACCCATTCTGACCTGAGATCAGATTAAAAAAATGTCTATTACATCCTGACAGTTTCATTATAACCCATTCTGACCTGAGATCAGATTCTAAAAGTGTCTTCGATTTTTCAAAAATAGCAGACCTACAAGCTCGTATCGCGCCACTCGGTGGCGCGATATGAGCTTGTAGATCTGCTATTTTTCAATAGCTAAAGCACGACATGATGCCAACACCAAAATGGGTGCCCGGTCAGAATGGGTTAAACCTGATCTGCTGTTATGACATGGCGTTCCTGTCTATCTCAGCTGCGCTCAGATTAGACAGATGCACCCCCCTAACATCCCCCCCCCCCCCCCCCTACCCTCCCCCCGCCTCAGATTAGAGGCTTCCTCATTGGCCCTGCATATGGTCTCCGCTGTCACCCTCTGAACTGGTTGGCGCGGACGTCACAAGTCATAATCCAGGACTACAAACCGCTGGCCGCAGCAGATATTAGCCAACAGATGAGAGAAGTGACTGGATGTCACAAAAAGAGTGGAAGTTATACGTGTCAGTGGCCCATGCACGCTTCTATCAAAGAAGGGAGTTATTCATTGCACTGCATGACGTTATCGGTGGGGAAACAGTATATCGTTACAGGATGAACTATGTATTTACCTTTTAATAAGGCAGGAACATGAAAGACATAACAATGTTAATGCATAAATTACTTTCAAAGCAAGCCGCTCTTTTGACTGATCTACGCAGTCTGTCTCTGAAAACAGACAATGCAGCACAGTATATCCTGTAAAGTGTACACGCAAAGGGACACGCGTGAAAGATTTCTCAAATCATGCAACAAGAGAACCATACTGGATAACACGGCTGTGTCTTCTGTGGGCCACCTCTCATGTTTTAATCAGCTCGAGTCCCTGGGCAACAAGGCAAACTCTGCTCACTTTGGCCGAAAACATTCACAAACCCCGGCTATTAAAAGTGTGCTATGTTTGAGTCCCTGTCAACCTATCTGGCCTCCCTCCGCGCTACGGTGGCCCGGGCCAGAGACTGGCAGATCCACTGGGAGAGCAATAACAGATTAATGTGGCGTGCCAGGCCTCCGTGACCAGACGTGTTTGACGTTAATGCTCCACTGTATATTATCCAGCTCGCAGAAATGTTGGATGTGAGCGATGGGATCCAAGGACAGGGATGTTTAGGTACTAATTACCAAACAGCAAGGCACAAGTTTCGCTCCATATTTCCTTACTCCTGTGGAAACACTAGGCAGGCTCCATTTATTTTCCTTGACTGTTGTTTCTGGCAGGGCAGCGTCTCAGTAAACACCGCTCGCCCACCATTGTAAATCCGACAGGCGCAGATCTTTTAAGTTAGACTCCTTTGAGGAAAAATGGAGACAGATCGGATGGCGGCGCTCGGGTTTTCCGTCTTAATGAGAGAGTGGGGAAGAGGGATGGCGTTTGATCCCTGGCATGGAAGCCTCTATTTAAGCTTGTCAACGGTCATCACTCTCTCTCTCTCTCTCTCTCTCTCTCTCTCTTTGGTAGGGATGGAGAAACAGACCTGCACTGCTGGATTTGATCAACCCAGACGCCCTTAACTCTTTGAGGACCAGCACGGTATACAGGACAAGATCCAGTGTCCTCACCTGCTCACCTTACTGTCACTGAGACAGACTGTTAACCCCAACCACACCCCCCAACCCCCCCCAACCCCAGCCCACCCGACCCGCACCCACGCTCTCTCGCAACCCACTTCAAGACAACCTAGAATTGTACGGGCATTGATTGATCACCTAGCCGCGAAAAGAGACTGAAAGAAAAGGCAAAGGCAGATCTGTGAAAATATTATTTTATTCGTAGAGCTTTTGCAATGAGCAAGCCCTCTCTCAGTCATCATGCTCCAATTTCATATCAAATGTTTATCCAAACCACACAAGAGCGTTATGGCTTCCTCAAGGAAGTCTAGCTATAGTTGCGCCCTGAGACCAAGCCAAAGACGATAAGCACCCCGGGACATATTTCCATCCTACGCCGTAAAAGTCCTCGGTGTTCATTTAACCCATTCTGACCTGAGATCAGATTCTAAAAATGTCTATTACATCCTGACAGTTTCATTATTAACCCATTCTGACCTGAGATCAGATTATAAAAGTGTCTTCGATTTAAAAAAAATAGCAGACCTACAAGCTCGTATCGCGCCACTCGGTGGCGCGATATGAGCTTGTAGATCTGCTATTTTTCAATAGCTAAAGCATAACATGATGCTGACACCAAAATGGGTGCCCGTTCAGAATGGGTTAACTCTGGCGGTATAACACTCCCAGAGTTACAAATGCATGAATCAACACTGGGGTTTTTTTTTTTTTACTGTGTATTCCGCACGGAAACAATGGAATCTTTTTTAACTTGAACTTTGAACTGTGCTGGATGTTGACAGACGTCCTTGTGGGCGAATGAAGAAGGCCTGGAGGGCAGCTTCTCTCTTGACCACGGCGGAGGACATGGAACTGGGAGGCGTTTTTCATCGCACCGCTAATGGCCTCTCTGCCTAATCAGGCTTGATTGGGGCTGCTAAATAAATACTCACTCTGTCCAAAACACGGGGTGTGTAACTGGAAACAGAATCAATACCTAGACTGAATACTAACAGCTAGAGGCGAAAACAAACGTGCTCGGTTTCAGTTTGAAATGTTTCTTTCTTTCTTATTTCTTCCTTTTTTCGTTAAGGAGGACTCGAGGTCTGTCACGTTGGCATGGAATTTGGGAATCTCCAAATAAAGGCACGTGGTTTATGGGCAATAGAATACTTTAATGCCTTTTTTTTTTTCGTTTATGTTTTTTAAGCTGTATTTAGTAGAACATAGGAACAGATTCACACATGAAAATCAATCAGAAGCAAGCTTTGTCCAGCTTTGTTTGAGCCACCATGTCAACGCTATACCTGAGTTCACTGCTAACTTGAGGCAAACAAAAACAAAAGGCCCTGTCGTCACTAATTGTCCAAATCAACTTGTCAGGAGGATTAGCGATTGAAATGTTAAGATATGTATGAGAGTGGTGAGAACAAAACATTGACACGCTACACTTAGAGCAATGAGACAATTAAATCTGGATCTCGATATTGCAACAGCCATATTGAAAGCTTCATTCAGCACTCTAGTTAAAAAATCACTACCATCAATCATGGATGATTCGGGACATGATTCGATTGAAAAGCAGACGTTTGATGAGAGATGCTGGAGTCAGACTAACACATTCTGAACGGGAACCCGTTTTGGTGTCAGCATCATGTTATGCTTTAGCTATTGAAAAATAGCAGATCTACAAGCTCATAGCGCGCCACCGAGTGGCGCGCTACGAGCTTGTAGGTCTGCTATTTTTGAAAAATCGAAGAACGACTGACATTTTTAGAATCTGATCTCAGGTCAGAATGGGTTAATCAGACCAGTGTGTGTCCAGTGGAAACCTCGTATGAATCTGATCTCAGGTCAGAATGGGCTAGAGGTTCTGCATGTTTGGGAATAAATAACGAAGCGACTGGACGTTGCACCAACAGCAGGTGAAACGTTTGGCTGTGAGCGGGGGAGAGGTGTTGTGAGATGCAAAGCTGGACAGACAATTCCATGTTTTGAGTGAAAGGCTCTCATTAGAATCCTTCCAAGCACAAACCCACACTAGGGCCACAGATCTGAATCTGGATATCCCAAAATATCAACTAGTTTCCCTGATGCTCGCGGGTGAAGGATTGCCAGAGAAGATAAATGAAGTGCTCTTCGTGTTTGTTTAAAAGATGCATTCAGAATGTAATGCTGCTCTTATTCAATGACCTATTTCAGAAGCTGTAATGTGTTTTGACCGTATCCAGGAACCCCCCCCTCGTTCCCACCGCTGAAGAACGCGTAGTCGGCTGCACAGAGGGGCCTGGGGATTTATGAACTTGCTCCCTTGATTCATTCATTACAGTGGACATATTTTGAACGGAACCAAAAATTGTCATTGGACATGGGTGCTTTTTTGTTGGTCGGTAAGAAGAGGTGTGATATGGTGACAGTTTGTTTGTTTTGCTCGCTGGGCTACTTAATGGCCAGCCTCTTGGCCACGTCCTTGTAGGCGAGCTCCATCTCCGCGTCGGCGGCGCACGTGTTGGTGAACTCGTCGCGCGCGTAGGCGTTCTTCAGATAGCGCCACACGCCTGTCAGCTCGGAGGGAATGTCGTAGTTGCGGTACTTCTTCGCCACCACCTATAGGAGAGAGAATAGAATACTGTCGTGTTAATGAAGGAAGGAAATCTTTTTCGGAGCTACTCATGCACCCCTGGCCTGTACCGTATAAAACCTAATATTAACACCTTCGTAGAAACAAATACTAAAAATGGCCGATCTACAAGCTCTAGTCTACAAACATACATTTCCCAAGGAAATGCATGTGCAGTATTTAATTCAGTCTAACCGGGAACAGGGATTAAACTAAAGCTATCTCCACTAGCGATAAGAATGGGGCATATCAAAAGAAGAGCCCTCCAATTCCTCAAAACTGCCCTTGCTTTGATTGATCGAATACATTCGCAGAGGCACAGGAAAGTACAGTTCAATACAAGGTCTGTCCCCAACTAACCCCCTATTCCACCTTGCTTCCATTCCTTTCCTCTACAAACATACATTTCCCAAGGAAATGCATGTGCAGTATTTAATTCAGTCTAACCGGGAACAGGGATTAAACTAAAGCTATCTCCACTAGCGATAAGAATGGGGCATATCAAAAGAAGAGCCCTCCAATTCCTCAAAACTGCCCTTGCTTTGATTGATCGAATACATTCGCAGAGGCACAGGAAAGTACAGTTCAATACAAGGTCTGTCCCCAACTAACCCCCTATTCCACCTTGCTTCCATTCCTTTCCCCTGTAAAGCAACTGAGCACTTAGTAAAGCTTATTATTATTATGGAAATCTGGTGCTGGAATCCACTGGTATCTCAATTATGACTACATTCTGTTAACACTAATAATCTGATACACTACCTCCAACACAACATACATTGTTACAGTGCTTATCTTTTCCAAGCCTTTGGACAAAACTCCAGTACTATTTCACCCAGGTAGGCTATAGGCTACTCTTTACCTTGACTACCGGTATGTGCATCTTAGGCAGCAGTATATTTCACTCAGGTAGGCTATAGGCTACTATTAACTTCACTATGTGCAGCTTAGACAGCAGTATATTTCACTCAGGTAGGCTATAGGCTACTATTAACTTCACTATGTGCAGCTTAGACAGCAGTATATTTCACCCAGGTATGCGATAGTATAGGCTACTATTAACTTCACTATGTGCAGCTTAGACAGCAGTATATTTCACCCAGGTATGCTATAGTATAGGCTACTCTTACCTTGACTATGTGCAGCTTAGACAGCAGTATATTTCACCCAGGTATGCTATAGGATAGGCCACTCTTACAGTGACTATGTGCAGCTTAGGCAGCAGTATATTTCACCCAGATATGCTATAGTATAGGCCAGTCTTACCTTGACTATGTGCAGCTTGGGCAGCAGGTTACAGTCTGCCAGTGTGAGCTCCTCCCCATCCAGGAAGCGTCTGCTAGAGCCTTTCTCCTCCTCCATGCTATCGGCATCGATCTCATCTGGCAGGGTGCTGTTCAGGTAGTCATCCAGCTTCTTCAGAGCCCGGGTAAGACCTTTCTCTAGAGCTAAAGGTAAGGGGACAGAGAACCCTTTTAATCTCCATATTTTAACTTTTTTGTGTTTTTGTTATCGTATATTAACTTCCTATTGATCACACCACAGCGACACACAAGAGCATCCAACTTAGCCGATGCACATTGCGCAAGGTCGAAGAGCAGCTCCAAGAGACACGCTTTGAGCTTGTCTATCTGCTACTTTTGCTGTTTTTAGTGTGTGTGTGTGTGTGTGTGTGTGTGTGTGTGTGTGTGTGTGTGTGTGTGTGTGTGTGTGTGTGTGTGTGTGTGTGTGTGTGTGTGTGTGTGTGCGTGTGCGTGTGCGTGTGCGTGTGCGTGTGCGTGTGCGCGTGCGCGCGTGTGTGTGTACACACTGTACAGCAGAGATTCTCAAAGTTTTTCATTTCCAAACTAATGTATTTGGCTACAGAACCCCATCTGAATTGTTTTGTGCCGGGGCCCCCATACTCTATTTGGGTTATCAAATATTGTAAATCTTTTCAGATTTTGAAAATAGCACAATGCATGTGATCTCGTAGATTATCTTAACCAATAGTATATAAAGTGGTTTACTTAAAAAAAATACTTAATTTTTATAGCGCTTTTCCAAGTGCTCAAAGCATGGTTCATTCATTCATTGGGAGGTGAAGTGGCGAACAGTCGACGCCAGCGTCCTCACTTCCCACATTCACACACCAATGGTGGCGAGCTCACACCGACCAACTCATTGGAGGCAGTGTGGGGTCCAGTGTCTTGCCCAAGGCCATGTGGACAGGAGGAGCTATATTAAAACGTGCTATATTAATTATTAACACATTTTACTGGGGACCCCCCCTCAAGGACCCGTGGGGGTCCCCCATGCAGATCCCACTTTGAGAACCACTGGTGTGCAAGCAAGAGGAAAGGAGCAATGGGTTTTTGCAGACTTATTGGCACATGCGGTATAATCGTCACTAGGTGGCAGCAAAACAACTCAAACAAATTGGATCCCCATCTACGCAACTCTGCTGCTATCTAGTGGTAGAAAGTAACTGCAACTGGTCCACAGAGTCACTGTCACTGGGTCACTGGGTTCTCAGATTGCTGTTGGTCAGACGGTTGTATTGTTGTATGCCCTTGACTGTGTGTCATTTTTTGTTAATTGTTCATGTGTCCATTATTAACCAAACCTGGCATACCACAACATGCATTCAGCTACTCTGCTGCGATCCATATAGACTCCTCTCCCGCCATCTCTTTTTTTCATTCTATAATTATCATATCATATATCATATTCCTCATATCCTCATCATGCCATAACTTTACATGTGATTTTGCCCCCCCTCGCGTGAGCACACATGCAAGCACATGCGCAACGCATCGATAACACAGAAGTATATAAGAAAGAGAGAAGCCTATACCCCCGTTGGTGTCAGGCTTGGTGTTCTTGATGTAGGCCGAGAACTTGGCGAAGATGTCATTCCCGGCCGTGTTGGACTCCCTCTGCACGGCGGCCAGCTTAGGATACCTGAGGAGAGCGAAGGGGGGGGGGGGGGGGGGGGGGGGGTACAGGGAGTCAGGGAGGAGACGCAGACCGACACATCTGGAGAGCATTAACACCTGGTGGGCCTGGAGCAGTGCTCAGACCGGAGAGTGCATGTTCTACATGTTACACAGTTACACATGAGCCGGCCAGCCGTCCGCCCCCACACAGCCTTTCTCACACACCAGCACCTATTTATTAAACTCATTCTGACCTGAGATCAGATTCATACGAGGTTTCCGCCGGACACACACTACTGGTCTGATGAACCCATTCTGACCTGAGATCAGATTCTAAAAATGTCAGTCGTTCTTCGATTTTTTTCAAAAATAGCAGACCTACAAGCTCGTATCGCGCCACTCGGTGGCGCGATATGAGCTTGTAGATCTGCTATTTTTCAATAGATAAAGCATAACATGATGCCGACACCAAAATGGGTGCCCGTTCAGAATGGGTTAACGTGAAGAATACTCGCAGGGCTATAAAATGGAGACCGCCTGGCGGTGATGGTGTATTCTCTCTCTCTCTCTCTCTCTCTCTCTCTCTCTCCCTGTGACTGACTTTTCTTTTAAATGAGAGAAATGAAAGTGAATGTGACTTGCTATGGGGTTATGTTACTGACAAATGTCAAGAGCATGCGGTCCCTTGTTTGGAATCTACTGCTTTCATTTTCATTCCTTTCATCCTTCTTTTTACTTTTCTTCTTCCCTTCTTAGTTACTTCTATCATCCTCCTTTCATCCTTCCTTCATTTTATCGTTTCATCTTATTGGTGTGAAATTACATTGTTGCAAATTAAATGACTCTACTCTACCCGATCGTGCGCTCTTCCCGGTATCGACTTGTTCCGCCAGTGGATTGTTTGTTTCGATAACAGTCTAAAATATATCTTAATCTTATACAGTATACACATCGCAGCCTTTTGTGCCATGGAAACGTATAAATGTGTGTTTTTGCGACCTACTGCCCCAGTGTTGAATTCTGCAACACTTACTTTGGGGGAGCAAGCATCTCCTCCAGGAACTCTTCGATCTTGTTGATGTCAGTCTTGACCTCTCCGTTGAAGGTCAGGAAGGGAGGGTGTGTTCCTGGTGCGAGGTTATGAAGGTCCGCTGGCTTCCTGCAAAACAGAAAATATAAATTAATAATGCCATATCAAGAGTGTGTGTGTGTGTGTGTGTGTGTGTGTGTGTGTGTGTGTGTGTTTGTGTGACTGTGTGTGCGTGCGTGCGTGCGCACGTGTGGGTTTCCTAACCTCTTGAGGTCAACAGTAGTTACATTGAACACCACTCCTTTGAGCCAGAGGATCATGAAGAGCCGCTGGGAGAAGGGACAGTTGCCGATGCTTTCTCCATCACTGCCAGCCTGCACAGACACACGGTACAATGTCCACAGTTCATACAGCACCAACACATACAGTAGCACTCCTTATATCCCAACATTATAGAATCATTTCCAGGGGGGACCGTAGTTTACTCCCCCTTTCATCCATATTTGGACTGGAAGAAAGCTATGTATACTTTGTTTTTATTCCTTTTTACAGGTCAATACAGACAGACAGGCAATTCAGTCAAAACAGTTCTTTTTTTTCCTCCCCTGTACCCCACCCGCCTCCCCCCGTCCAGAGACAGCAAACTGGACGGGAAGAAAGCTGAGACTGCATAGGAGAGAATGCTCTGGCAGGAGCTAGTCCTAAATAGACCAGCCAGGGGTGCATGTTTTTGTATCTGTTGTTGACAGCTTCAATGAGAGGCCAGTGCAACACTGGGATACTCCAGATGTGATCAAACATTCCCATGTTACGGGTAACTTAAGGCCAGGTTTTAATATGCTATAAATCACACTTTCATAGTACTATAGTAATATCTGGCATGAATGAGTTACTTGCTGTTAATCATTACCTGGAATATCTACTCAACAGGTTTGAATCATGTTCAAAAAGGCGTGTAGCTCCAATGTGTTGAGGATAACTGCCAGATAATAACACTGAGTATTGAGTAAATTATTCTTGCATATTAGTTAGAATTTGCCTTACATGTAAGCCAGGTTCGGCCAGCCAGGTAATACTCTCCAGCCACATTGATATACACACATGAGGGTTCTGTTATGCTTTGAGTGTCATTTGAAGAAAAAAGTAATTTTGCACACCTACACCTAGAATAGTAAGGGGGATAGTCCCGCATACTGTTCAAAAGAGTCTGCAGACTCCGCACAACAGCTAGGTGGAGCAGAGCTGTTGTGCGGACTTCCCTTTCTTTACAATTACAATTTACAATTTAGGCATTTAGCAGACGCTCTTAATCCAGAGCGACTTACATTTAAGCAAGAACAAAAGCATGGGAATACATCACTTTATAATTTATATTTTTTTGTCCCACGATTTTGTAACCAATTTTTCACCCCTGTGTCAATCATCCTGTGATGTGATCCTGGGCTCTACACACCCTCTGCCAACCTAGGGAGAGCAACGAACTTAACTCATTCTTCCTTCACGCTTGAGTGTCCAAGTTGCTCCTTTACACCTGACAGGGGGGAGTTTCCCTGGTTGGACGTAGCGCGTGGAAGGAGCACGTTATTCCAACCAGTTCCTTTCCCCTCCATCAGGCGTCCCGGCTGGCCAGGGGGAGGCAGTTTAGAGACCAGGATTACTGCATGTTTTTGGGAGGGTACCTACCCTAGGGGACGCGGAGGAGGAAACACGCCGCCAGCACCCACAGCGCCCCGAGCGGGAATCGAACCCAGGACCTTCTAGCTGTGAGGCGACAGCACTACCAACTGTGCCACCATGCCCCTATCACACGAGGGCTTTCTAACCATTTCCAAATAAATAAATAATTTGATTAACTAGGCTACTCCAACTGTTATCAGTGACTTTTATCTGATTAATAGGGTCAATCAGGAAACAGAATATGGCCATGAGGGGGTTGCACATCCACAGATAGATGAATATAAATCCCTTGTGGAAACCACAAAACATGAGATCTATCTGGTTATACCTTTTATGTTAGGGTTAATAATCAATGATCAGTTGAACAGTCACCAGTCTATAATTGGCACCCTACTTTTTCCTTCAACACTAATATCTACACTAATATCTTTCAATTGCAGATCAGAATTTTCGACCCAATGCTTGCCTACATGTGGTTAATGATTAGTTTCACTTATAGTTTCTATAAGTGCCTTATTTAATATTGAATGTGTCATAAAGTCAATATGAATGGCCAAATAATTAGATAAATACGGGGGTAGAATCTCTTTCTCTACCTGCGTACAATGATTCTGTGTGTAATGTATGGCTGGACAGTAGAAGGTGGTTGGCCCTGACACCTGATCCAGAGGACAGGCTGAATTATATATGCTGATTCCATTACCTGGTTCACTGGCCACTACCAGGGCACACTGTTCAAGGCTCAACCTACACAATGACAACACAAAGGCAGGTATGTAACTTATGTAAGTGGTCGTCAAGCAAAAAGCTTCAGACCTATCACTTTAAACTTCACACAATATTTTGTGTTCATCTATCATTTTGATGCTTTTCTTTATACGGTAAGTAAGCAAGCCTTGCTGAGGCATGTCCCCTATTTCTGTATAGTGTGAGGCAGCTTGATGTACAAGTACCCCCCCCCCCCCCCGCACATGGCGATTGGTATCTCACAGGGACTGTCCGACCCCCAAACCAACCTTGATGCATAGCAGGGAGGTGTTCATGCATGCTTGTTCTTTGTTACAGCAATATTACAGTAACGCCATACAAGTATATGTACACAACTAATTGTCCTTCCATTAACTATTATTACTATTATTATTAACTACTGGCAGAAGTTATCCTGGAAAAATGCAAATATATAGACCAAGTGCATAATGGCGAAAGTGGAACTTTAACTCTTTGCATTTTAAATACCATCACTCAACGACTGAGCAAATCAGATCAGAATTCAATCATGACATATACCTAGGGGATCATGCCTGAGAGGATGAATTATTAATTAGATATACTTCTTGTAACATGTACACGTATCGGATATGGGGAATTTGAGTTTGGAAATTGTAGTATTACAGGATGACAACTTTCACAGGGGTTCAAACAGCAGAAGCAGGACAATGCATGCACCATGTAATGGTGCCGGGCTGTATTTGAACTGCAGCCTTTACAATTACAGGGCATGTTGTACCACTGAACACAGCTGTCACAGTTGGCACTAAACATTAACTTGGTTCTCCATACAATTGGTAAAGTAGCCTACAGGTACAGCATTGAAGCCAATGAGGAAAAACTAAAAATGAACATACATTGATTTAACGACTTAAACTTAACTAAAGTATTTATACTTCCTCATATGACACAGTCTTGGCCGACACTGCCACATAGATGTGTGAAGAAATGTATTTCCTATTGCAAGAAAATGAAAAATAACATAGGCCTACTGGGTGATAACTGTTAACAAGGGAATATATTGGTTAAAATATGATTGCATATATTTAACCCTGAAATGTAGTGCACGGGGGGGAAATAGTTTTCTGTTGACAAGTTTTGAACATAAGGTGTGGGTAAAAGCTGTGGGTAAAAAGCATGATAGCAATACTTCCAGGAAGTGAGGTACCAGGAACATCTATAAAGGTACAGGAAGTGAGTCAGGCAGGGGGCGGGGTTCCATTTTAGGGATTAAAACGAGTGTTTGGTGGTGGTTTGTGAAAGAAAGAGAATATTTTAAGGCCAATACTAAACCACAATCATAAATTGATAAACCACAGAGTTGTGTGGCCAGAAAAAGAAGAAAAGTTTGGTCAAGGAACATTTCTGAGCGTTTAGCTCTGAATCAATTCAGAGCTTTTTAGACAAAGGGGAACCTGCTGTGGCCTCCTGACTTGAAGGTTGGGTGAGGAATATACTTTTTTCCCTTTTTGAGCAATGCATTACCTTTTTATTTGATGACTTTATGGATTACTTGTTCTAATTGTTACAACTAATAGGTTAGTGGTTCTCAAATGTTTTCCAAGGACCCTCTTGCCCCTTAACTCTAAGTGTACAAATGGAACCAAATGGACTCTTATGGGTCCATTTGTATACACTCTCCGAGTTATAGACATGTTATGGCCATTCATGGCTAGCTCTTGTTTCGTGTGTTGTTTATGTATTTCTGGTAATATTTTGTATGTCTATGGCAAAACTTGAATTTTGACAAAGATTTCCACCATAACATAAGCCAGCATGTGATTACCCCTGGTTGGCGGTTGCTAGGTTGAAAATGGTTCTATATCAGTTTGAAATGAGGTCTGTGGTGCAGAAGAAGTAGTAGAAGTTACTATGGCATGTTATGAAGTTCCATTAAAAAAAAAGAAAAAGGTTAAACAGCTGGAGAGACAGCGAGACCCCGTGATTACTATCAGAATACAGTAATTTAACTTTCACAGTCCCCCACGAGCTTGTATATCTGCTGTTTCTGTGGAATGTTCGCCTATTATGACATGCCCAGAACAGCAACACTACGATTCATGTGTTTAAGTAAGTAAAGCAAAGCTAATAGCACAGCTGATATTACCAGTGACATGACATGGTGCGTTTGTTATAACTGCCAGCCAGACAATGGTCCTGGTAAAAGCCAGAAAGCAGAGATGTCCATGCAAAACTAGCTGAGCTGACTGTATACATGCCAGTACCCTCCCATTGATGCAAAGCTTCTATTTGTGCATTGTTAGGGGCAGCTCTCAATGGAGACTGGGGAAACACAATACACAACAACCGCTGATGATAGCCAATCAACATCTAGAACATGGAAGACAAAGGCACCGCTGGGCCTGTGGGCGAACAGAGAGCGGGGGCATGGATGGCACCCCGGGTTGATATGATGCTGAGTGAAACCACTGGAAGGTTTATAACTCTATACCAGGGGGTGGCGATCCTTTTCGATCCTTTTGTGATCTACTCTTCCTTTATCAATGCTGGAGAGATCTACCATCACCTGCTAATCAGAATAATGCAGACGTAGAATACACGTCAATTGAATCAATAAATCGTCTTCTGTGGGGAAAGGTGTTTTGTGTATCGCACATCATTTGGCTTCCCACCTCTATACTATCCTTGGAACTCAGATGCTGGGAATGAGGGGAGAAAAGATGAATTTATATATCGGTGGCAGAGTTTTGAAGACTTAACATTTTTCTTGTTGAACATGTTAACCATATTAACGGTGACATACCACTTATGAGATAAGAGATCAAGGGAGATACAGATGTCTATCTAGGTCACATGAGTACGGTACTGGTAATTCCTTTGACTGTAAAATTACTTTTCTAGGCCGTGCACCAAATTACTGGAAGTAAGTTTGAGTAGTGCTTGCATCCTCTTAAAGGAGTAGTTCATCCAAATAATTACTCATTTTCTATTGTCCCCATGGAGATCCTTTCGTTTTGATCACATTCCTAAACCAACACGTGGACAGATTCTCCCAATATTGGAGTTGATTGTGATGAGTCACTTTCCCAGTGGTTTACTTTATACAGGTTACATAAATTCTATAGTTTATTTCGACATTTTTCACAGAGATTTTTTGGAAGTAATAACCACATAACACAGAATACATGTTGTGACTCGTGGTTATATATTTTGTAAAGTATTTAGAAACTGGTGCATATATACTCAGTCTTATACCAAAAACATGCATCCACATTATCACACAGAATTGTGTGATGCATGCAGGTAGTTGTATACGTGGCAGAGACTGAGTGATGCAAGCACACCTTGTTATGATCATCAGTGAATTTTGGTTCCTTTGAGACCCCACTGATCTCCTCCTGCTCCTTAGTAGTGAGCTGCTTGGCTGCATCCAGCCTTCTCATGCCAGCTAATTGGGGCAGCGCATCCCAGACGCACCAATGCCTATTTTCCCACCTGCATCCACCTCACCTGCCTCGGTTTACCTTTGTCAGCCTCTACAACTTTCCCCCCGGGGGAAGATAATCCACACAGCACCATAGCATGTTAGGCAGCACATCAAGAGCGGTGCTTTTGTTTTAACGCTTTGTTCTTTTAAGCCGGGTTACATTGACAGAGCAGAGCAGGATATATTTGGAGGATGTAAAAAAAATAAAAACGGACGAGTAGCTGTCTTTATCTCACTGCGGCAGTTGTCAAGGAGGCATTTGTGAGTTTCCCAGCAGGCCTTGAGAAGCTCTGCAAGCATCAGTTTGTTTTGTATGAGTGTAGTGTAGTGTTATATATATATCTACTTCAATGGACAGCGCAGGCAGTCAACATGAGACACACACTGTCCTCACTTATAGCCAAAATAAAAGCTTTATAAGAGAGATGATTTGGTCGACCGGGCCTTCATCGGGTATGCTATACACCTGATGAAAGTCTGAGTGACCGAAAGTTGCATAAACAATATTAGGTTATAGTACAATACCAATGTGTGCTGCAAAGATGTAAAACAATCTACTACCCTGTCAGCTACTATACCCACAAGATAGGAGTGACACGGCAGTGCCCTGACAGCATCAACAGCTAGCTGCAGTATCACTGTCACAACAATCCCGGGTCAGCTGGGACTGGAACGTGCCTCTGAAACCTGAACCTCTGCTATCTAGTTACACAGACTTTCCACAACACACAGCAGCACTGAAATTATGTCCATTTTCTATCCAAAATGTTGAACGACGAATAGTAGCATCCTTCAAGATTAACCTCGTCTCCTCCTTACCTTGACAAAGAGCTCAATGTCGGGGTCTCTTTCCTGACCGTTGGCAGACATGGTGGTCTGACTATGACAGGCACCTTGTTGCTTATGGGGTTTAAAGTCAAAACCGGCTCCGGTTTGAAAGATCCTCGATCTCAGCCCTGGAGGTCTACATCCTCCTGTCAAAACCTATAAAGACTTCTCTCTATTTGGTTTCTGTCTGAGTTCAGCACCGCCTTGTGTCTGAGGGAGGTATCCTGGCGTCTTTTAGGTCCTCTGTGTTCGGTTTGGGAGGTTTCACTTATTTCTCGTCACCTGTCCCTAGAGCGCTGCTGTCTTCGGTCCCGTAAGGTCTTGTTGATGTTGCGCTTTTCTTGTTTGTCTCCTGTAGCCGGGGTTCTGGACCAGGTGTCATATGTGTGTGAGTGCATGTGTGTGTGAGAGAGGTTGGAGCAACATGCTCTGATTTGGTCCTGGGCTACCAGATGGGGAGCAGAGCGAGCTTGGCTCTCACTGATTCTGAGTGAATAACAGGTGTCAGCCTCTACCAGGGGGGTGGAGTCCTCTCCCTGTTCCCTTCTCCACACTCTCTATCCCCCACCCTCACCTCAGCCATCTCCATCCCTATGTCTGACTGTCCCTCCATTCCTCCCTATATCGCATTTCTCTCTCTCTCTCTCTCTCTCTCTCTCTCTCTCTCTCCCAATATCGCATTCTCTCTCTCTCTCTCTCTCTCTCTCTCTCTCTCTCTCTCTCTCTCTCTCTCTCTAAACCAACCAAATGTATTGCCTGATGCCTCTCTTTCGTTTCCTCATTGGTATGTCCTGTTTGGACCCTCAATCAATATGTATCCCCCTGTCCACAACTCCACAAAGTCCACATCAATAAACATTTGCATGTTTGGCAATGCTTGAAAGCAGTAGATGAAATGTTAAACTCCAGGATGAAATTTGTATGTGTTTGTGTGTGTGTGTGTGTGTGTGTGTGTGTGCTTGTATGCGTGCGCCAGCAGCAGCATTCATATTTAATGTGTATTCGCACGTGCATCACACCGGCAGGTTGAGGCAGGTTGTATTTGATCACCAGCAGGAGACGAGAAGATTCCTGAGTGAATTATTGATGCTCGGCTTTGGTTTTAACTTCAGGAAACTGGCTTTCGTTTTTATAGCGGGCCCACGGCCGTACAAGCCAACTGAATGGCTTTTATGCGACACGTCGCACTGTGAAAACCTCTGTCGACAGCACAGTGGCACACACTGAAGGAATTAGTTACTGCGCTCAGTATGGAGTGACTAGACCATTCATATCCAGCAATAAAAAACTATTTCCTTAAGAATATATTACTATATGTATACAAGCATTCAACCATGGCCAACAGTGTCTTTCCGAGTCATTATATCCACCATCCTCCGAATCAGAAAAGCAGCAGAAAGTGGGGCAGGTTAAAGTGATGCCAATTCAAACTACTTCCATAGTTCCATTATTAGAATAGCCCCCTCTCCTGGTGGCCTTACCAACATACAGCCCTAGAGGACAAATTAATTACTGAGACCTAAATAAATGCCGAAATAATGATGACAATTGTATAGTTATTAGTACCATTAACCATCCATATGTAAGTAACATATGATATGCTTATTTTACATGTCAATAACAAATGATTATGAAATGTTATGCGGTTATACCTTGGCTTTATAACCCATTATAAACATTAGAAATGTGTTTATATTTTCATTGTGTATAACCACGTGTAAAAAGTTTGAATTTTATGGACAACTCTGTAATCATGCTTTACAGAAGCCACTTAATATCTCAATTCAAACATCAATAAAGCAATTAAGGCTGGATCAGTTCTGTTTCTCATCAGCCCTTTTCAGGGTCAATCCAATGGCCATTTACAATCTGATAGCCAATCAGTTTGATTAATGACAGGTGTTATTGCTGCACTAAAGGTTTACAGCTGACAACAAACCACACCTGAACCACACCCCTCTGCAACACCAAACATATAGGCCTAATGTGCAGAAACATTAAGTGTCTTCCTATTAATTCCCATCTTCAAGTGTATTCAATCAACCGTCAAAATGTCCAATAAACGACGTAATTTGTCAAAATAGCATTTGTTTGTTCAACATTTATATAGATAGATAGATATAGATACTCTTCTCTAATCTCTCAGGATTTCTGCTTTGCATGTCTGTGGTAGCCACTAGCCCATATAGTGTGTATAGTGTATACGCCTACACAAAGAAAACGTGGCACAAATCGTTGCATTTGCCTGGAGTTGTCACTGACAATCGGTCGAACAGCGTGTTCAGGTTTCAGTACCCAGGCCAGCATATCAGTGATGGTATTATTTGTATGCTTTGGATTGGTACATTTATCTTAGACATTTTGATAATGCAGGTCTCGCAACACGCTGTGAGTGCGCTGGTGGATTTGCTAGTTTTGCGTATTTCTGAATATGTTTTAGTTAGACCTTAATTAATGCTGCAGGGAATTCAGTTTAAACGCCACTCAGCCGATGTAAGGCGTTCGGGAAGGAGCTGTTAGGGGTTAAGTGTCCTTCTAGACACATATGCTGGAGGGCCAGCCAGGGGTGATCTAGTGACCTTCTAATTACCAGATGGCCTCTCTACCCTCTAAGCTATGGTTATGTGGCTGCCCCACAGTTTTGAAACTTTTGTGCCCAAAAGTGATTAAAAAGGGTTTTATAATTATAAACGGTAAAACCTTCAGGCTTGAAGTGAAACTAAATTGTATTCCATTATATAGTTTCTGTATGCCTCTTTATTATCAGATAACAAGCAAAGATGGCTTTGATGGCTTTGATTTCGCCACTTTTCTTAAGACACAAGGAAGCTCAAATCACTGACTTCAGCTAATCATTCACCCAATACATCAATTAGTAACTGCCATTCATTATCTGTCCTAAAGCAGAGAGAACAGGGTCTCTTTGAACCTTCCACTCATAACTACAAACATTTTACACTTGTGTGTGAGAAGATAACAGTTTTTGTCAGTCTATGAAGACACAGGCACTTACAGAGGCCAAAGAGCTGTCTTTATATGAGAAATGCCATAAGCCTTTGTGAGTGCACAAATACTGCCAGTAGTATATTCAGACTCGGAGACATAAAATACAGCCTGTTGTCAGTCTTGGCCAATACCTTTGCATATTTCTACATAAATGTTAATACAGTAATATGTGACGCTACCAGTGCCACCATACCTTTTACATACTATAAAGTAGGCTCTACATTGTGTTAAAAGGTTTCTAGGTCACCACTTATGATGAAATGATTTAGTCCTCAAAGAGAACTTCCATTTGTAATAGACTATTAATGCAAAGTGATAACAGTCATTTTCAACATGCCTGCCTGCAGTATATCACAGAAAGCAGGCGAGTCAGCGTACAAGCCGATAGCAACAATGGAACCATATCTCAACCATGTTTTTATAGTTATATAGGCTTGGTTTATGACAATCGTTGAACATAAAACAGTTGTGAAACCAGCCCTACCCACTTGTTGGATTCAGTGGGTTTGGAAATGGCAGATAGAGGCTGGATTGGTATGCAGGGAAGGGGGCCATTCTATTGGTACACCCGTCACCCACTATGCATGGTCTGTGAGCTGGTGTATGTAAGTCCATGTTGATCATAACCATGGTGATATATGCTAATATGATAATAGGACATGTTTGTTTACGGCTGTCATCCATCATAATGTAGGCTACCGTTATCTGTCCATGCTATTCAAAAGGTGTTAACGTCCTTCGGGTTTCCCATTTTATCCAAAGTTAAACAACTCCCAAATCCCACCAGCTGGATTTTATATTCTCACCATCAAGAAAATGTGTTGAAATGACCTGCAAAGCCAGCTAAATTTAATATTAGAAAAACAAGTCATGTTCTTTCAGGGACGAATAGGAAAATCTAAGAATGAATTTTCCCCTCTCAATTTTGACTTGGCAAGATTAAGAAAACTTGATATTTCATATGCCATGCTTATGATTAGGCTATGTAATGGCTATGAACGGAATCATTTGGAGGGCAAACTGTTTTGTATTGTTAGAGCCGTAGGCCAGTACTGTTCCATGATCCACAATGCCTCACTCAGACTCCCTCACCCTAAGACCCAACTGGCCATTAACCTCTAATGTACCCCCATGTTACTTGAAAGAAATACTGCACTTTATGCACACCTTACTTTAGTTTCAATCCTGTATTGCCCTATAAATACACTGCTAAACCATATAGATGCACTTTACACCTTGCACTTTGTTTCTTGTTTTATGCTTTGTCTCTTAGTGTAATGTGCTTCACTGCCTGCCTGTGAAAGCACTCGAGACTGCCGATGAAAATTAGCATCTTTGCTAAATCTGGTATATTTACGTTGCATTTGTATGTAATGTACATTAATAAAGTATGTTGATCCATTAAATAATCCATTTTCAGAACTAAACTTCTAGGTCAGAGAGCATGTATCTTATTCATCCACAGCTCATCTGTGCTGGGGGGGGGGGGGGTGTCAGATCAACATGGAATGAATTCTGTACTGGCCATATAAGGAGCATGACTTGAGTGTACAGGGTTTGATGAGGTCAGATCAACATATGGAATCTCAGAACAGGTCAGCTCCCTATATGGAAATCTACGGGTGCTAGCGGGGACATTCTCTTGAGTGTACAGGGTTTGTACCAGGGCCGGGCCTACATTTTCGGGCCTGTTGAGAACTCTAGTTTTCGCCGGCTGCCAGGCCGGCACTAAGGCAAGGCAAGGCAAGGCAATTTTATTTATATAGCACCTTTCATACTCAAGGCAATTCAAAGTGCTTTACAGAATAAAAACAAATACAGAGTGCAACAGTGCACTTTAAAAGGAATACAGATTATAATAGATACAATTACATTACAACAGATACTCCCACCTTTAATAGAAACACAGTTAATTGGGATATGCAATGTTAAATAAATACGTTTTTAAATTTGACTTAAAAACGGCTATGGTTGGGGATTTTCTAATGTAACCTGGAATGTTATTCCAGGTTTGTGGTGCATAATGGTGGAATGCTGCTTCACCATGTTTTGTTCCAGCTATCGGGTACTAATAATAGCTTTGGGGCAGGCCCGTCTAGAGTTTGAATGGACAGGTATCGGTCAAAAGGGAGACATCGAAGAGGAAGGATGGATGGGGAAGGATCAACAAATGTAATATCAGAACAGGTTCTGAGTGACATATATCCATATATGGAGCTCTAAGGGTTTGAAGTTTGAGGTCAGATGTAGAGTTGCTGGCCAATATTGATGACATCAGGGAACTCCATATATGGGCTTAATTGCGACGGCAGGTCACATTTACTATGACATCAGGGATCTCCAACCCTGATGATGTCACGTGATGTCACGAGACCATCTATGGGCATAATAAGTGACTGACTGACGTAAAGAACAAAGAAAATGAAAAACTGCTACACATATTTGAATTGTTATTTCCCGAACCCTAATATTATTGTTGTATGGTATTGTCTTTCTGTTTATTACTTGCGCAAGTACTAGTTTCGCCCAGGACGATATTATCCGATGCGTATGCACCGTCCCAGCACTTTTGATGCGTATGCACCGTCCCAGCAAATGACGTAATGACTACTTGTGCCTGATACGGCAGTGGTGCCAGATTACATACCTGTATACATACGTAGGAGCATTACCTTTAATCCTCCCGACACTAAAACATATCGTCACTACGTCACCATCGAAAACCAATTACACTCTGGCATTGGGTCCTTTAATCCACATCTTTATTACGTCATCATTGAGAGCTAGTTATACCAGTTACCCTGACGGCATAATTATTATGCTGGGACGCATCAAAAGTGCTGGGACGGTGCATACGCATCAAAAGTGGCGCAAAGTAACCACAGTATACCGCTAATCAACTTACAAATTACATATACATACATATACATAGAAGCATTTCCTTTAATCCACCCGACACTGATCGACATATACGTCACCATCGAAGGCATTGGGTCCTTTAATCCACATCTATATTACGTCGTCATTGAGAGCTAGTTATACCAGTTATATCCTGACGTCATATGCTGGGACGGTGCATACGCATCAAAAGTGGCGCAAAGTAACCACAGTATACCGCTAATCAATTTACAAATTACATATACACAGAGGCATTTAGTAATATCACTATAGTCCAAGATTAAGTACATTTTAAGCAATTGAAAATTTAAAATAATTATACTGTATACGTGATAACATATTGTATGTAATGTTTATATACCTTTTATCTTTTTCTTTGAGAAACTAAAAAGGGATCCAGCATAATTCTAAATCGATAAAACTGTATTTCTTTTATAGATACCATACTTCATAATACTACTTTTTACATGCATAAAGTAGGTAGCAAATAGCTAAACCTAATAATTCAACATTTTAAACGTTCCTTCACAGAGAAGCTGAGATTTGACAGTTTGTAGCGGTCGACAGTACTTGCAACAAGCAAGTAGGCACTCGACAGAGTGCAGTTCTAGTTTGTCCTGTTTTGGTTATTTTCTGGTCTTGTTGTCTGTGCTGTGGCTTTTCTACCTGAATCGTTTGTATTATATTTCTCAAAAGAAGGGACTGACTGACAGAAAAAGGACGTTTTCATAGCATGGCTTGGTTCTCACTCTCTGGACCCATGAGTGTAATGTTCCTGAGGTCATTTACCTCTCCTATCCTTTCTCCTTCTGAAACTATACCTGCTGTCTTGTTTGAAAATAGTACAGGTAATCTAAACATTCTCCTCAAAAGCCAAAAATAGAACATGTAGCTACTATGCGCCTTTTGCTGAGTTGAAACAATCCTATGTATGTGACTCACTCAAAGCCACTGATTCACTCTCTGTTTCCCAATCAGCAAAGTGACCTCTGAATGTACTACAGATAGCACAGATTACAGTTGGGCTGTATCAGAAAAGGCACAAAAACACACAACTGGATTTACTCAAGCATGGAGTTCACCCCTGGTTTCTATGGCCATAAAGTAAACTATAGTTAATGATTACATCAAGCCACCACTGGATTAAAGGAAAAGACAGCTGGGATCGCTGCATAAACCCAGACCAGAGTCGCATATTCCAGAAACAAATTTATAATAGCTTGCCAAGATCTGTCACTGCAACAGCTGTATCACCTCTTTTATTTTCATTAAAGTTTGAGACTGACAGACCTCTCTTTGAAGTGAGCGATCTCTGAGTTGAACGTAATAGTCAGTGGTTGTATCCTTGTAAATGAATGCTCGGTTTTACAGCAGCACGACACATCAACTCGTTAACATGGATAGACGTTGAATTCATTTGACTAAAGCTTTGTGGTTTTGTTCAGATATTCCCATTAATGTGGTCAGGGTTACTAACACAGAATGTAGTGCCATTCGATATGGAGTAGCGGAAAGAAATCAAAGCTATTGTTGCTTTCCACATGTAGCATGAAGCAAATGTGACCACACCAGCCAATAATAAGAGCAAAATGGAGATAAAAACAAGATGTAGTCTACCATTAAAATGTCTTTGCCAGGCAGAGGGAGGCGAAGACTATGATACTGGAGGCTGTTATCACTGATGGAGATAAGGTCATATTATACACTAATATCCTACCAGTGGGCTGCCCATGGAGCATGATGCAAATGCATAAATAAATATTGAATGTGATTGTGAAGAACATTGTGTTATATCACTGACTATGCATAGATTTGAACATTTTCCTCTTGTTTTTGTAACTGCAATTGGTGGGAAGTTTGCACAAAATAATTCCACACATTATAATATAGTGTAAAACTAAAAACTTGTGATCATGTGACTGAAGTTGATAGTGCGTTATAACTTATACACAATCTTATAACTTATACACAATCTTGTGTTCTTGTATTATGCTTTATGCTATAGCCTAATAATTGTGATGCCAGCTGTTGCTTACCTTGACGAACAGAGCGATTTCAGTTTCAGACTGTCTGGGTTCTTCTAGTCTCGGCACCCAGGCTTTTATTTTCTTTCGCATTCGGCTCAAAAATGAAAATCTAAAGTGTTCTTCTGCTGTATTACGCTGTAATATCCTGTTTGATGCCATGCCAGCTGTATCTTACCTTGACGAACAGAGCGATTTCAGGCTGCTTGGGCTCATCCTCCAGGGTGACATTCTCCAGAGCTTTGAGGCTGTTTACAGCTTCTTCGGGCTCAGGTGCGTCATGATCTCCTTGGGCGATGTCGTACGACTCGTCCCCGGGAGTGGATGAAGAAGAAGAAGAAGAAGCCGAGGATGAACGCCTAGAGCCGGGTCCGTCACCGTTGACCTCCGGCGCCACCTCCTCGACCAGGACAACCTCTGGCTGTGGCTCGGCGGCGACCTCCTCCTCGACCTTCTCTTCCACCTTTTCGGCCTCGGCTGCGGCTTCTCCCTGTTGTTCCTCCTCGTTGTCGCTGCTGGATGAAGAAGACGACGACCCCTTATTGTCGCTGTGCTTATCCGCGTCCTCGTCGCCGTCCCTGGTGTCCATGTAGGCCGGCGAGGAGGCGTGGACCTGCACCTCGCTGTACAGGGGCTCATCCTTAACCTCACCCGCCGGGGTCTCGTAAATGACTCCCGGGTTCTCGTACGTTGCGTCCGCCGGCGCTGCTGCAGGGCTGTCGGCCCGCTGCTGCTCAATGGGCGCCGTGTCGTACACGTTCACATCATCTATCTTCTCGTAAATGTTCTCCATGTCCGCGGGTCCTCCTGGAGTGGCGCACCTGGGTCAGTCAGGTATATACCTATGTATGGAGCGACTGAAAGTCAAGACGAGAGCGACACACGCCAGCCTGCGTGCTGCCACTGACTGAGTGCGCGCATGGGCACATTCTTTGCGATAACTCATAAAAGAACTTTGGTCCTGGAAGTTAACAGGTGATTTATGTAAATGTTTGCGCCGTAGAGGTCATTATATAGCTCTGTAGCCTGCAGGGTGCAGACTGCAGACTCTGTCCTGATTGAAAATGCAGAGTAGAGTAATGAGTAGAGAATATAAGGCTTTGTATGCACACTCTACAAGTATCGTTTTGGTAATTAATTCTATTCTGTATGTTGGGATGGGAAATGGAATATTTCTACCTGGTGCATATATAGGCACGTGCCATGTTTGTAGTATACATTTTTTACTATTTATTCATGTCCACATGGACACACACACACACACACACACACACACACACACACACACACACACACACACACACACACACACACACACACACACACACACACACACACACACACACACACACACACACACACACACACACACACACACACACACACACACACACACAGAAAAAAGGCCAAAGCACTTGACTGTTACACAAGTCCCTTTTTATTTCAGAACTGATTGACTCATTCCATTAACATGGCAAAGGTAGTTTAGTTATTTAGTATAACACAAATCCACAATCAATTATCTTAAATAAACCTGATCCATTATCCTTTGTCTTCCAGTGCATGGGTTTCAAATTAAACATGAAATATATTTGTTTTCTCTCAGTAAATCAAGGGGGAAATCACCAGACAACACTCCATTCTTTTAACATAAGACAATTATCAGAAAAGTTAGTAAGTCTCATATAAATGCTCTTAATTTACGAAGTTACATTTTGTAAAAAGGATATCACAGTGATGTCTGTCTTTTGTGGGCACAGGTAAGTTAATCCATCTAAAATCCTAATGACAAAATTAAATAAATTATTCTAAAAGATAATTTACAAAATATAAGTATTAAGATTGACAGAAATGGATTGTACTTTACTCTTCTGATTATGCTGATTAAAAAGCTTTTTTGGGGGGGAAGAGGCACCTATCTTTTATATTATTTCAAAAAGCTTCTACAAACGCAGAGTGTACATGACCTAAAAGCATCCTACCACTGCCCCTTTCTCTCCGTTTCACTTCTATCCGTTAGTGCAAATAAGGGGAACAGCTCTCGCAAGCCATGCCAAGTCATCTCAACCAAACATCAACAAAAACGTTATAATCCCTAAGACAAAATACTGACCAATAGCAAATGCACGTCACATTTCACCAACAAATGGCATGGGTATGACCGGCATATGAATGAAAGGCATAGTCATACAGAAATATGCCCCACACACCACCTGCCCCAACAAAATCTATCAAACATAATAGACTATTTGACACAAACAATTGCACATCTTAGAGACACACTCCATGAAGTTAAAAGGCCAAATGGTAATTACTTGAAGGGCAAGCTAGTAATATGACTGACGCGCACACACACACACACACACACACACACACACACACACACACACACACACACACACACACACACACACACACACACACACACACACACACACACACACACACACACACACACACACACACACACACACACACACACACACACACACACACACACACACACACACACACACACACACACACACCAGCAGCAGCAGCAGCAGTTTGGCATATTGAGAGCCTCACATTCTATGTGGTGTATCCTCTTCCTATCTGCTCTACTGTACTAGAAGGGCAGTGACTCAACAGAGCCAGTGGCACGTTTCCTGACACTGTAGCACACTTAATGCTTATAGAGCGTTTCAGACAAATTTGCAGCATTCACAACTGACAGCAGGTCTTGGTACCACTAGCTGCCGACACGCCAAATCTGCTTTATATCGGTCGGGGAGACGTCATAAAGAAATAACCAAATGGAGTGGCTATACTATTCACATAGACGTTGTTAATATCTACATGGACTACAGGGTAAACTTTTGCTCTCTGCTTTGGACCTTTAATGATGAGTGATGTGTCAACGATTAATGACGAGATGAAATCAAGTAAAAGTCACAATCAAAGCAAAGCGACTACGTAGCCTGTGTAAGGTTTTTCTTCTTGATTAAGCCTGTAACGTGAAACGAACCCTTTAAACACATTTCCCTTGACCTCAGGTCAAACAAGACCGTGTTAAATACCGCACATGCTCCCCTAAAACACAATTATGAAGGTAGGCGAAGACCAAAAAGACTAACAATAATAAAAAACTAATCACAGACATAGTTGTTAAATTTTCTCTCAGATCCCCATGGTCAAAGAGGACGGAGAACGGGCGTGTAGCGGGGCAAGGGAAGTCGTTTAGCGGTTGCTTCTCGACAGAACATACCATCGTGGGGGTCATCTCCTCTCGTCGTCTCGCTCTTGTGCCTTCTATCGTTTTCCTTGCTTACAGACGCATGTTCTCCTGCAGCAGGGGCTGCGACATCTCGCCACTCCTGCGCGGGAGCGAGGGCAGCTGTCTGATGGTCACCTGTCTGACAAACACCACCAGGAAACCGATCACCATTAACAGCCCGAGAATGGAGCCCATGGCGGGGGCATAGGAAGACCCAGAGGGCCTGACGGGGACGCTGGGCGTGGGGGGAGCGGGCTCCGGGGAGGAGAGGAGGTCCTGGACGCTGGAGAGGGAGCCATTATTGGGCAGAGGGTGCAGGGACAGGATGTGGCACATGAGAGGGTAAAGGTCAACCATGCTCATGTTGGTCTTGATGTAGCTCCGGCGGAATGCTGGTCCGCGGGCCACGAACACGGGGTGCATGCTGGGCAGGGAGTTGTTGTATCCGTGATTCCCCACTGGGGATTCAAAAGATATGGATTATTTCTATTACAGTATCGACCTTTGTTCAGTGATAATCAATAGTCTATATTGTCAGTGTTTTATTAGGAGCATTGAGTGGATTCTATTAATACAGCACCCGGGGAGCAGTTAGGTTTAAGTATCCTGCTCGCATACTGAGGACTGAGCTGACCGGGGGGGTCGAACCGGGGACCTTCTCATTACATTCAGCTATTGGTCGCCCTAAGTTGCCCTAACACAATGTTGAATGTGTCCTCCTAATATTATTAAACGGTAATACAATTTGAATTGATTTAGCAGTCTTCTTGTTTAATGATTATACAACATCGGTGGACAAAATAATAATTAAATACAGCCTGCATAATATCTCCTTGCAGAACAAAAGGCATTAGTTCAACTCTAGGAATATTTTCAAGGTTTGATCTACCAAAAATATTGGTAATATCAAAGTGTCAAAGACAATGGTGGTATCAACGATGATGCATAAAGACAATGTTGCTGGGTCGATACGTACACATGAAGGGGTCCGTTCTGTTCTGCATGATTGTCCAGCCCTCCTGGGCCTCAATGATAATGGGCATGATCCTGATGTTATGGCTGTAATGGTAGTGATCTGGAATGTCTTCTTTCTTGTAGACCACCATTTGAGGGTTTGCATCTGCCAACTGGCTGTACACCTCCTCAAACTTTCCTGTAAAAAAGGATGCAGGCTAATGTTACTCAAATGCAGGCAACAACGCATAAATGTATCAGTGCTTATGGGTGACCAGATGTCCCAGTTTGGCCGGGATTCTGTTCATGTAGAACATGCCAATGCCCAAAACATGAACAAATGCATTTTGTGTCTAAATTCAACGCTGAGGCTGATGTTTGTCAATCACTCGCTGCCTGTATGCGACCCCACCGTATGGTGCATAACTGCAAATACATGTGTGCATGCATGAACGTTTGTGAATAGGTGTTCATGGTGAATGTTGATTTAAAGGGTCCTGAATGTTCAGATTGGTCATCCTATATTAGACTGCTCTCCTCAAAGAGACTCATGCACTTTTCCAATGTCTTTATTTTATTTCATAGATTACATTTTTGTTCTGACGCAAGAAGTACTGATAAACAAATCAAATGCTGGTCAAAAACAAAGTGGTAACTTTGCAATTGATGGCAATACTTTGTGTAGAATAACACATTATCAAACTAATTGGACTATCAATTTGGAACACATCTACAAACATCTACAAAAGTGTATGTGCTCAGTGGACTGGCCAGGAAGTGTGGCCAGTCTATGATGTCAGTCATCTGTGATATCACATCATTGCTCTTACGTCAATCATCTACATACAATCCATGACATCCAGTATAAGATTAAAGTTGCATTGGTTTACCGAAGGGAACAGGCTTTTGAAGTAAACCGGTTATTGAACAAAACTGAAATGTATAAAAGACGGCATTTTTTAGTACCTTCCTTAGGAAGTATTCCCACCACGGGGCTCTTGTCCACCCAGGTGTACAGATCTCTGCTCACGTACTCATCCAGTTCTATGATCTTATCACGGGACAGCTGAGTCATGCCATGGTCACTGGTGATGATGAGGTTCACCGTCTCGTACAGCCCTGCCTTCTTCAGCTCATTCCTGAGAAAGCCGAGCTTCTCGTCTATGTCGGCGATAACGTCGTCCATGAGGGGGCTCTCGGGCCCCCAGTTGTGACCGCTCTCGTCCGGTTCCTCCCAGTACAGAACGCCAAAGTCCACGGCCTCCTCCCCTGGTGCGGAGAACCACTCGACTATCTTCTCCACCCGGGTTTCGAAGCGCACCGAGGCGTTGTACGGGAGGTAGCGGGTCGGGTACGTCCCGTGGATCTGCACGTCGGACCCAGGCCACATCGCCGCTCCACTCCGCCCTCCCGCTTTCTGGTAGGTCACCCAGAGAGGCACCGCCTGATCCCACCACACAGGGTTGTAGATGCTGTCTGTCTCCATGGAGAAGGACATGTTGAGGGCCGGGTCGTACATCTCATTGGCCACGACGCCGTGCGTCTCGGCATACAGACCCGTCACTAAGCTGTAGTGGTTGGTGAAGGTTTTGGTGATGTAAACGTTCTCTACCCTGTCCACCCTCACACCTTCAGCCATCAGCGCGCCGAAGTTGGGCGTGGGGACCCGGTGGACATAGTCCCAGCGGAAGCCATCGAACGACACCAGCAGTAGCTTGGGCCGATCCCTGAAACCGTCACCCCGTTGCCCATGGTAGTTCATGCAATGCATGGAGACTGCTTGCAGGAGAAGAGCCCATAGGCAGACCTGGGAACAGTAGCTGCTCATCACTGTGCCTCGGTTGTTGAGTGACTGCAATCACACAAAAACGTGAACTGAGTTAATAACCACAGTTTTATACTTCAGTGCACGATGGTGTGGCACTAAAATAGCAAAGGCAAGCTACAAGCTCAGTTTGCGTTGCATCATGACACATTGTGAGCTTAGGGTGACCAGATGTCCCCCTTTGCGTGGGACAGTCCCTCATTGCCAGGACTTTTCAGGCGTCCCACAAATTGAGACCCTGTTCCACATTGTGACTAGCAGTGTTCAAATGCCCTATAGTCCCCTAATAGTTGGCTTTCTGTTGTAAAGCTCTCATTGCCTTTTTCCTGCAAAATGTAGCCTATTATTAAGTCTGTTAAAATAACATGAGAAATATCCCCTAGACTACGGTACCAAGTCAGCCATACTACCCATGACCAAAATTTGCATTTAAAACCAAATGTGAGATCAGAGGGGTTTAATAATAAAATGATAGGCATTATTAGGTCTATGGTCGAATATGATATCAACGCATTTGAGTAATAAGTTGCTAACGCCGCCCCGTCCCCCCGGTTCCACACAAATACTTCTGTCCCTCAAATGAACAGTTTGGATTTGATTCTGGTCATCCTAAAAGGGCATCAGCAGCTACAGAACAACAACAGGAAAGTGCTTGTCTTTGAAGTCTATGTAATAGTGGCTCTGCACTTGAGCTTGAAACAGAACCTGTATTCTCAGTTGAGATTCTGGTTGGTTTACATTACTGGTCAGTAGTCAGGCTGCATTCAGGTGTTAAGGGGAATACCAAAATAAGTCAAGTCCATGAGCCAGAGCTCAAAAATTGGGCTCGTAATCTGTGCATTATATGAAAATATGCCAGAATTTGCATAACTTTCCAGAATCAAAATTGGATATAAGAGGCAACCTTCTTATTTAATTTTGTTTACATGTTAGAATCAAAGGGTTTTTTCTTTTTCTAAATTTCTTATCCCACGATTTTGTAACCCAGTTTTCTTTTCACCCAGTGCCAATCATCTAATGTAATCCTGGGCGCTACACTTCCTCTGCCAACCTGGGGGGGCAGCGGACTGACCTCATGCCTCCTTCTATGCATGAGGAGTCCAAGCTGCTTCTTTTCACCCGACAGAGGGGAATTTCCCCGGCCCGACATAGGAAGGGACACGTTATTCCGACCAGTTCCTTTCCCCTCCATCAGGCGCCCCGGCTGGCCAGGGGGGGGTAGTTTTAGAGACCAGGATTACGGCATGTTTTTGTGAGGGTATCTACCCTAGGCCTCTAGGGGACACGGGGAGAACATGCAAACTCCACACAGAAAGGCCCTATCGCCAACCCCCGCCTCGGGTATGGGCACTGATGACGCGGAGGAGGGAACACGCCGCCAGTGCCCACAGCGTCCCCAGCGGGAATCGAACACAGGACCTTCTAGCTGTGAGGCGACAGCACTACCAACTGTGCCACCGTGCCCCTAGAATCAAAGGTTTTAAGTAATAAGTTGCTACTCCGCCCCCTGTACGGTGTACCGTCCTGTCCCACACAAGTGATACTTCTTTCCCTCAAATGAACACTTTGGATCTAGTCACCCTATGTGAGCTTGTTGTATAGGTGTAGTCACTATATGTAAATGTGTTTGTAAACATAGGCCTATTTGATTTATTTATGTGTTATTGTTATTGAATATATAATAAAACACACACACACACACACACACACACACACACACACACACACACACACACACAATATATATATTATAATGAACTGCTCAATATAAGGACGACAGGCTGAAAGTGTCCAACCCAGTATAGAATATCAAGAATCAGGACACAATCAAGGACAATAATAGAGAGGGAACTATACCCAATACATGTTGTTAGTTGAAGTCGTAATAAATCGCAATGGAGAAATGCATGACAGGGGGGGGGGGGTAATGATTATGTCATACCAAATTTGGCAACTGGGCGATGACATTGTCTGCCTCTGCCACAGACAATCGATCATACAATATACAGCGATCGGCAGCAGCAATCAGTAACGCAACGAGTCAACTTGCTTGTCAGTGTCAGTAGCCTATAGTGCCTAAGTGCTATATTGGACGAGCTCTACGCGTTAATAAACAGATAGCCAACGGACAATGTCACTTTCAAAGGACTGCAGTGCATGTAGCCTCCGGACAGGAGACGTTAAAAGCACATAACAGCGCATTACAAGCACATTCTAAAATGCTCTAAACGATGGCGTTGTCAACAAGCCTACCTTGTTATCTTTTTCTGCACGGGTCTTACTTGCCTTCGGCTTCCTCTGCACACAAAGATAAACAGCCCCAGACGCACTCGTTCCACTCAAAGGAAGTCCCGCCTACTGTGTTTATGTATGGTTTATGTATTATGGTTGAAGATAAGAATTTACACCCAAAGGATGTGCTTTCAATATTTTTTCAAGTGCATGATGATCATGCTTCAATAGAAGCATTGAGGATGCATCATCATCAAGGCTAAACGGCGAGCACAACAAGTCTCAATGACGTAATGTAGATGAGGAGTCACGGGGAGGGGCGGGGGAGCCGCACAGCACTGCTGATATCCGGTCTAAAGCCCTCCTACTGTATCCGGCGTTCGCTCTCTCTCTCTCTCTCTCTCTCTCTCTCTCTCTCTCTCTCTCTCTCTCTCTCTCTCTCTCTCTCTCTCTCTCTCTCTCTCTCTCTCTCTCTCTCTCTCTCTCTCTCTCTCTCCTCTGTCTCTCTCTCTCTCAATTCAAAGGAGCTTTATTGGCATGAGAAAACGTTTACATTGCCAAAGCAGACAATCAAAATAGAACAATGTATTTACAAATACATATTGGATATAAATAGGAATCAAATAAAGGTGTAAACATAGCTGTGTTATATTAGGACTTTGGGTGATAGTATCTCGTGACGGTGAAACTATCTCTCTACGACAGTTTTACAGTGATGCAATGTCAGACCTACCATGCCACTAACCCCTTTGTCCACTAGGTGTCAGTCAAGTTCTATCTATGAGTCACTATGGCTGCTGTTTAGATTTAGGCCTATATGTATTCTCAACCTATTGATTGATTTATTAACAGTTTGCAGAATTACAGTACATTTCAAGTACAACTCAATACAACAACTGTTGACTGTGAGAGGACGACACCATAAAGCATTACACTTGTTTACAATAGGGCCCACCATTTTCAATTCATCAAAACAATTGGAGACATACGAATATACACAACTATATAGTCAAAAAAAAGGAAAAAATAAACATAGAGTGAGGGGGAAAAGGAGTGGGTGGGGGATTCAGGTTTTACGGGGGCCAGTTTCGAATTGCAGCCGTGTAGGTGCCCTTTTGTAGGCTGTTTTGAAGGAGTCAAGTGATTAGCATGTCTTAATGACTGTTGGTAGGGCGTTCCACATTTTGGTGGCATAGGAGCGAAATTAATTTAGTCCCTTGTTTGTTTGTGCCGAATCTGCGTTGCACAGACAGGTTTGTTGAACTCCCTCTGGTGTTGTGGGTGTGTGCAGGGGTGAGGTGGGTTCGGGGAGTGAGGCCAAGTAGTTGCCTGACCAGTTTGTTTTGGGAAGTCTGCATGCATAGTCGAAGAAACCTTGTACGAGGGCTCCTGTTAGGGTCTTCAAGGTGTTTTTGTTGACCAGTGAGGAGATCCTGTATAGGAATCTTGTTCTTTGGTTGACTTTTTTGATTACGTTGGTGGCCATTTATCACCGGAAAGATTTGCATCCAGTATGGAACCTAGTAGCCCTGGTCCAAGTCTTACAGATGACTTTTCATCATCAAAAAGCTCAGTCAGACCACTCTCTGCACCTAGCTGACCAGTTGATTGAATAATGCTTTGCTTTGCCCCCCCCCCCCCCCCCCCCCCTTCAAATAAAGTGAAGTTGGTTAAATCTGGACCTCAAGCTTAGAAGTAGAAGGTGCTCTCTTGTGGTGGTCGTTTCGGTAACAAGAAGACTTGCCCCGTTTCTGTTTTCCCTCCCAGAAATTTCCCCAATGTGAGGGGTGGCCGGGAGAGGCTCGACAGCAGACTACATCTACTACATTGAAGTCTGTTCACAGAAGTTGTTGTAGGATATGTGGGGATTATCTGACAAGGTACCATTTGAGTGTGTAAAACCTTACATATACTAAATAATACTAAATTGTTTATAGGGTCAATATAAGTAAAATAATATAGCCTTTCTACAGGAGTATCTTTTTATATTTTTCCAAAAAGAATACAAACAGCCAATAGTATTACAAAGTTATCCCCCTCACTGGTGACAATTCCGGGAGGAATGACGGGCAAGCACCGGGTCGAGTCTTCCGGTATTCGTTGTTTCTGGAGACATTGGAGAGAGAGAGTTTTTTATGTGCTTCTTTTCTCTTGTTTTTTGAGGGCCTCCTATGTCCATCTTTTGGTGTCTGTGTAAACACTTTTCTGTCCAAAAGTGAGGACAGAAAAGTGAAGACGCAAATTGTGATTGGCCGCATGACATTCGTGCTGATTTGATTGGCTGAGCACGGAATGTATGATGATGAACGATATGATGTATGATGATAAGAGCGCCCCTCACTTCACACAGACGTGATTTATATATATATATATATATATAGAACCAGAAATAAAGATTGATTGGTAAGGAGGCACACATTTTGGTGGCATAAGCATAGCGGTAGAATTAATTTAATCCCATGTTTGTACTGTTTGAACAAGATGAGTGGAGCTCCCTCTGGTGTTGTGCCTGTGTGTCGTCTCTCTCACTGACTCACTCTCACTTTGTTGAAATAGTTTAACAGGTAGTTAGGTACTAACAAAACGCCTGCGGTTTCAGAGGCTACATACATGGGCACTGAGTATCTTGAAGACCAGGCCCTTTGCAAGTTGCGGTGTCCTCTACTCTGAGCCATCCCACCCTAGCATAACCCATTCTGACCTGAGATCAGATTCATACGAGGTTTCCGCCGGACACACACTGGTCTGATGAACCCATTCTGACCTGAGATCAGAGATCATTCTAAAAATGTCAGTCGCTCTTCGATTTTTCAAAAATAGCAGACCTAGATCTGCTATTTTTAAATAGCTAAAGCATAACATGATGCTGACACCAAAATGGGTGCCCGGTCAGAATGGGAGGACCACTTCACCACTTTTCAACCTATCTTCCTATAATAGGTCCTCACTAATAATCATGATAAAATGGCACGATTCTTTTCTACTCAGTCTGTGTCTCATAGGAGGGCTGTGGGCAGTTTAGAAACCGTCTTCCAGTGACATCGTCATTAGGCAGATTATTTTTTAAACAAGATTTTATTTACAAAAATGTTTAGATTTTCATTATGGTGAGAACGATGGCTTCCATTTTCGCATTGCAACTTTTCCGGACTAGAAAGCCTGCAGTTTTTTATTAGCCTGTATTCCCCATTGATGATGTCACTGGAAGACGTTTTCTGAACTGCCCACAGCCCTCCTATGAGACACAGACAGAGTAGAAAAAAATGCTCAATTTTTTCATGATTATTAGTGAGGACCTATTATATAAAGATAGGTTGAAAAGTGGTGAAGTGGTCCTTTAAGGCCTGTACCTACAACTCTTTAAGGCCAGTCCCTACTTGTACAGTACAACATGTCTTTTGGTGTTTGAGGGAATGAGAACACTGAAATCCAATGGGAATGCACTGAGAACATGTAAACTCCATGCTCGCAGAAAGGCCTTAGATGGGTGGGTTCAGAAACCCATGACCTTTTGTGTGTGTGTGTGTGTGTGTGTGTGTGTGTGTGTGTGTGTGTGTGTGTGTGTGTGTGTGTGTGTGTGTGTGTGTGTGTGTGTGTGTGTGTGTGTGTGTGTGTGTGTGTGTGTGTGTGTGTGTGTGTGTGTGTGAGAGAGAGATGTTAATGCAATCTTTCGGTGAGCACTTATAACACAGTTGAACAACATAATGAGACAGACACAATTCAGAGTATTGGAATAAATGTATTCGAATACGGAGACAGTAGTGAAGCGTTACAATGGAACACCATGTACTGTGTGTGGAAATAATAAAGTAGTTAGAGCATGCTGCAGGCAAAGCATGTCAACCAGTCAGTATATGGAAGAAATTCCATTGAAAATGAGGGGGAACCTCAATTGCTCTTTTGAGAATAAATAAAGGTTTAAATCAATCAAAAACGAGAGGGACCACCAGCAAGATAGGAGCTCTCTCTGTCTCTGTATGTGTTTCTGTAAGAGGTGGTATATAATGTGATAAAGAGGCAGCATGAACACATGGCAGGGCACATGGTGCGCAGTAGGATTTTCTCTAAAGTGATCTTTAGAAACTTCACCAATAAGAACAAAACGACTTCACAAGGTCAATGTTTACGTAATTAACAATTCACTATTGCTCACACAATTAATTCACTGAAAAAATAAATGTTTACATGCATATATATGATCAACTAGGCTACAATGAAATGGATGGTTGAGACATCAGATGTTCAGGAGGAAATTGTAATAGTGTAGTGTAGTGTAGGGCAGGCCCCATAGGCCCTACAGAAGATTTGCGTCCACTCAGCCTGGTGGGTTTGGGCCTGCTTGATTGATCGAAAATGCAAACAGCATGACGTACAGTCATACATTTGGGCTAAAAGGATAACATAAAACGTGTGCACGTGCGTGTGTTCATGCATGCGGACACTGTGGTGTGTCCTGTCCCCCCCTACCAACACACACGTTTAGCTGACAGTGTGAATCTATGTAGGAACTATGGAGCAACCACTGGGATACGTACCTGCTTATGTGTGTTCTGGGACAGTTGTGTGTATTCACATCCACGCAGACATGAAGGTTTTGCTTTGTTTGTTTGGGCAGGAAAGCTCTGTCTATTGTGTGATCCGTTGTGCTAACTATTGTGACATCACCAGAGGACGCTGAGATAGCCTTTGTTGATTTCTCTGTAGAATGCTGTGATGTTCATTGTGACGCATAGAGTGGTGTGTTGTAGGCCGTATGCACTGTGGTCGTGTTAAGATTGCCATTGTCAGATGCTGTACAGTTGTAGAATCTTCATGCTAACCTATTGTATAGTAAAGCAATTGCCAGTCTGTCATAATGGTTTGAGGTACATAGCCAATTTTGTGTCATGGTTCCTGTGTGTATTCTTATTTTCATTGTTTTAGAGGTTGTATACTGTTAGGCTATTATTGTTCGTTATTGTTCATGATCTTTTTCTTTGCAGTAACTATTTTACCCTTACCCTGTATCTTACCTGGTGTGCTGCTTGTGGCGATTGATTGATTGATTGATTGATTGATATATAAAGTATTTATTAACAGTTTGCAGAATGGGTACATTTCACATGAAAGCACAACGCAATACAAAGACTGTTACTGTGGACGACACACTGATAAAGCATTACACTTGTTTACAACAGGGTCCACCTTTTTCAATTCATCAGAAAATTTAGAGACGAACAAATATACACTTCTGAATTTCTATCTATCTATTTATACATTTATCTATGTAGGTAACAAAGTTCCTCAGGTTTAATTTCACAAGTTATTCATGATTAATTAGCATGAGTTTAATTTCAGTTTGATAACCCTTGGCCTTTAACCCTATAGAGCGTCGCAGTAGGACACTAGAACCAGAAGTGAATTCCTCATGTTTTCGCTGATCAAATAATTTGTAAGACGAAAAACAAAACAAAGTTTCCTATCCTGCCATGTTTTTCTTCTTACAAATGATTTGATTGGCCCAAAACATTGTGTTTACTGTCATGATTTGTCACAACTCCAGTTTGCTTTGTCCGCGGTGTAAACGTCTTTATATAAATACCTTTTGAAAGATCTATGAGGAAAATTAACGGGGAATTCACTCATGGTCCTCGGGAGGGCCTGCAAGCTCTATAGCATCCCTATTCTGGGGCAAATAATTGGTGAAAATAGCTGATCTACACTGGTACAAGCTCACAATGCATTATGCAAGATTGTTGTAGATCGGCTATTTCCGACAAAGATATTTGGTGTAGAGAGGAAACAGAAGGGGCCTAGTACAGACCCCTATGGAACCCTGGTCATCTAAGTACTGTATATAGGATTTACAATTACATATCTGTGATGTGGTATCTTCTGTCCAAGTTTAACTGTCCAAACACTTTCATCATTGTTAAATTGAAAACGGGCATATGTTAATGTGAAAACATGATCTAATAAAATCTACTATGATCTGTTCTTTCACTACCTGAAGCCATACTTCTTATTGTCCATAGAGTTTTTGTATTTTAATTCAAATTGATTATGTTTTGTATTGTCCTCTTCTACCCCAAATTTAGACCTGGTTTCCATTTACCATTGAGCTGCATTGTTGCTCAGAGGATAAGTTAATTTGTGGCAGATCCTGTGACTATAGTGAGACATGACCTTTGACACAATCTAACTGTCTCAATAGAAGACAAGGGAGACAAAAATACAACCACCCCAATTGTATAATAATCTTGTATTAACATACTCTACCATACAGATTGGACAACATTACATTTTAATTTTAAGTTATTAATAAATAAAAAGTTACATAGTGCAGCTTTAAGTTTTTGCTGTCTTTATTCATGTTTGGGTTGACTAGACCTTTTTTTTAGATGTCTTTGCTGGGGGGCTTTTTAAGTGGTGCAACCACTTCCTTAAGTCGCTTTGTGGGTGCCTGGGTGGCTGGGTGTGTGAGCACGGAAATTGCATATTAACTGTATATATGATGATTTCAGGTGTTACAGTACAGTACAGTACAGGGACCCCCACATGGTAACTGTCATTTCTCAACCGTTTCGGACGTGGGGCGGCTCGCCAGAACCGGCCTGGCACCCTGGGTGCATTCCTGGGGGTCTGGAAGTTCCCGGGGACCCCCACACGTAGTTGCACCACTTACTTCACATGGGTGTGATTTTTATGCCTTATTAATTATACAGTATAGGTAGACAGGAAATGGGGTGAGAGAGTGACAAAGGCCATCAGGACTCGAACCCACGACACGCTGTCAGGCTACATTGCAGCCTAAGTGTGGGCCTGGGTTGACTTTACAACCAGTGAATGGAGAGAAAAAACATTTGGATAGACATTCGAATTTTGTGCCAAGTGAGGTCACATTTACTGTATACTGAGTCATGCTTTAATTATTAGAGCATGACTTATTATAATGTAATAAGTAGGTATCAGACAGCAGAACAGCCACATTACTGTTATATTGTTCGGTAGGAAATTGCTAGTACAACTATGGAAGTCAGCTCATGTACCAGCAATCATAGATTGACATAACTTACTTAATAGGACAGCAGCATATGTGAACGGTTATCCGTTCGGATACCGGAGAACTCGCCCGTTTACCAAGTCGCCATGGCGAAGATTCTTCATCAATGTCTTCATCGTTATGCTAACATGCTGTCTTCATCAGTGTAGTATGTCAAACTCACAGATCCAAAGTGATCAAATTATTTTGTGCAATTAAATGGTCAGCTAGATGATGATAAAAAGATGAGTGTGTACCAATGATAAGTAGGCCTACCATTTCAGGAATTGTTTACTAATGAATTACATTGTTTCAGTACTTGCTGGTCTCTAGTTAACACTAGAGAAAGTAGGAATGCTAAAAAAAATAAACACCAGTGTTAACTAGAGACCAGCTCCAACTCCACTAACAACTAAGGTGAAGTAAAACAAAAATGCTTGTTCACAGTTGGTTCTACTGTATAACATAGCCTCCCTCCTTTTGTTCACTCTATTTTTGAGGGGCGCTAGCTAGCCCCTCCTATACACCTTTCTTGTCCTGAACTTGTGTCACAATTGCCATAATTGCAATTATGTGTCTGAACAAATCGGCTTTTTGTGGAAACAACACAAACATTAAATGCCATTGACAATGAATGGAGAATTCATGTCATATGTGTGAGCAAATCGACATGTTACGTCATGATGATAAGAGCGCCCCTCACTTCATATAGGTGTGATTTATTTTGTACTTTATTGACTGTTGTTGTAGGACTGTTTTTGTTTTTCTATTTATTTCTTGTTGTGTCCTGTTCCTGTCTCTTGACCTATTCAATTTTTTAAATAAAGGGGAAAATCTAATTGCAAAAAAACACACACAGCTCTATAATGTTTGGTAGGCGCTGACGGGTTGCCCACCTGCTCCTGGCAGGTAAATCAAACTTATGGGCAGCTTGAGTCTGTTGCCCGACCGGGCAAGTGCTCATTTGAGAGGAGACGAAACCGTCTATAAACACTGTCGAGATATCTGTCTTGACTGTTTAAACACCTGAACGTGGCCAGAGAAATCTGTCTTCTGGTCTGTGGAATGTAAAATAAGAACTTAAAAAATATAAAATAACCAGTGTTAACCCATAGTCTTCATAGCTATGTAGGTATTTGGCATAAAAATGTAGGTGTAACATTTTAATCGCACAGCCCCAGAAAGTAAAACACCAGTAAGACGTCTAAGGGCAAGAAGCGTATAATGTTAAATTGAACAGTACAGTATCTATCCTTTTAAAATGGACGATATACTTTTGCGGGCAAGTAGATTATGATTACTGGCCTCTGTAAAATCTGAATCCCCCCCACCCCCTTTTCCCCTCAATGTATATGTATCTTTTATTCTTTTCCCTTTTTGCTTCCTATATGATGAATTCCTGTTCTGTTCTTTAACTACATAGAAGTGTCTATTTGTATGTCTCTAAATGTTTTGATGAATTGAACAATGTGGACCCTGTTGTAAACAAGTGTAATGCTTAATTGGGTCGTCCACTCACAGTTAACAGTCTTTGTATTGAGTTTGTGCTTGAAATGTACTGTAATTCTACAAACTGTTAATAAATATTTCAATCAATCAATCAAAAACCTGTTGCATTGGCAAGTGTCTCTGAGACCTTAGTGTCTATAGTACTGCTAAGGAGTTCAGGTCATATTTCACCATAGTGTAAAGATACTTAAGGAAAATACAAATCCAGCTGCAAATGTGGTACACACATTTCAAGATTGTGACACCTGAAGTGACCTGATATACAGGTTTTCCAACTTTGCTCGCTCAAAGAGCAAATAAGGATATTTTCAAGGCTAGCATATAGGCTATAGGGGCATATAAATTAACCATTTTCAAAACAACCTGCATGACTTACAATTTTGTTTACACACACACACACACACACACACACACACACACACTGTACGTGTAGCTGGTGCAATGGCCATGCTGTGATATATTCTTGCATTGCAGGAAAGGAAGGAAAACAATATGTGAGTGAATAACGTCGTGGGTTATATGGGCATATCTACTTTGCCAGTGGCAAATTACATGAGCTCACACACTCTGTATTAAGTGCCTGTATGATATGTTATAATGAGGTCCATTTATTCTCATTTGTTCCACAATTACTTGACCGCGTCTACATAATAATGTTTTGTGTTAAATCCTCCACATGTCAACTGTGGTGGGTCCCCAGACTCCCCACCCGTAATAAACATGGAGGACTGAATGGTCCCCAGTAAAAGGAGCAGCCAGCAGCTGATCTAACTTAATAATAATAGACCATGTTCCTATGCATATCTCCACAGTAGGGAGAAACAGTGGCGGTGGTAAGCTACCACTTTCATCAGAAGAAGAACACATTGATTTCTGCACGCCTTTCACAAGAAGACAGAATAGTAATTTGACGCGCTCTGCAAAAATAACAACAAGCCACATTGTCCGCACTATTTCCATTCCTTTGTGTTTTTATACTAGAATTCCGGGGATACGACCCGACACTGCCGAGATCCACCGAGAGAGTCGGTCACGTTTCCATCACTGGCCCGTGTGTCTTCTGTAACTCTGTTCTGTTTTCTCTCTGGTTCTCTCTCAGCAGCGGCAATAGCTTCTATAGCCTGATTTTACTTTGGTCCGTACGACGGTGCCGCGCGCCGAAAATAACCGCTCTACAAGCTCACGACGCGTTGCGTCCATTGCCAAATGTGAGCTTGTAGATCGGAGCTTTTCGGCGCGCGGCGCCGCCGTACGGACGCATTATAACTCAAAGCATTCTTTCCAGTAAGCCAATGAACTGAGGGTTGATTTGCGTACAAAGCCCGCGGAGCCAATCGGAGAGTTGCCATGGAACTGTCCCTCGACCAATAATCGCAGCCGTGTAATTTACATACATGGGAAGAGCCTGGCCAATCGGCGACGACGACGGGGAGAAGATTCGGAGAGTTCTGCCTATGGCTGAGCGAGGCACAGAGTTTTGGGAGTCCATCTCATTAACATGTCATTATCGAAGGTGCTTTAGATATTGATCCTTGTATTTCGAGGTAGTTCAAACTCACCTCTTGTTACCTTCAACGTTTGACCTTCTTGTTCGCCCCGGGGGGGAAGTTATCCATAAAGCAAAAACAAAATGCCGAAGAGAAAGGTGAGTGTTGTATGTATTTTATGTGGTGCTATGTGGCTCACTTGGGTTGTAGTTTCTTCTCTGCATTATTAGAGGGAAATTAGCGGTGCGCGGTTTTGGTGACGAACGACGTCGAGCAGGTGAGCTGATGCCAAAGTTTTAGTAATCGTCGTTTGCGGTCTCTCCGGTGCGGGGATTTTTTTTTTTTCACAAGATAAATAACACAACTCGGAGCCCAAATGTGGGTCCATTTGATTTGACCAAAGAATCGTGTTATTTAATTCACATTTTTTTAATGTGCAAGTGCCATGTTCTTCTCAATGGCCGTTCTGGTGGTCGTTTTTTTGTGATGTTCTTCCACCACTTCCCTGTCGTGTCCAGCGGCAGCGCACAGCACAGCACAGAACAGCACGGCGCTGCTGGCACGGTGCGCACTGCCAAGTCGGGGTGGGTGGATGGATAGATGGATGGATGCGTGGTGTGTCCGTCGCTCTTTGCGCACACTTAATGCATGTTTGGCTTATGATTCTGTGTCGATTTTGAAGGAGGTGTAATTTAACACCGAAAACGAAAACCACCTCCCTTGCCTTCCTTTCAGTCTGTGTGGACTGTGGGTGATCATCAATGGCAGAACCACACACACACACACACACACACACACACACACACACACACACACACACACACACACACACACACACATACACATACACATACACATACACACACACACCGCCACCAGCGGGCGGGCTGAGCCGATAGAACAAACCCACATCCAGAGAGAAAAAGAAAAGCGAGGCAGTAGTACACAATTGCCGCTGTGAAAGAAGGGGCCGCAACAGCATTGTTATCAGTGCATTACATGGAAACTAGCTCTTCTGTCGTGGAAAAACTGCCATTGTCCGACCGCCACACCGTGCGCAGATTCGCCTTTGCTTTGAGGACAGAGAGAATAGGGGGGGCCATTAGGGGCGGAGGTCGTTGCTATGCAAATGATGCGATCGCAAAAACCAACACATTTTCATCATTTTTGCATGGTTTACCTGCTGTAGCCCTAGAGAGCGTGAAGCGTTTGAGCACGTTTCTGTGTGAAACGTAGCTAGTATCTTATTATTACAACATGCATACGGTTGTTGTTGGTTTATTATAGGCTGAAATTCTGAAATATATATGTGTATGCAACTAGCTGATATTTACACACCTTGAAGTGTATATTTTGCCAGCGCAAGCTGGGTGCCCCCATGGGAACCCCCAGAGAGCTTTAAAAACTACATTTTAATACTTAATAAGTATAATATAGCTATTGACATGGTATGGCATAACACGTCTTTAAATTGTTTAATATCAAATGCATAATATACTATAATAATAGGCCTAATAGGCTATATATAATATAATATAATATAAATACATAAGCGCTTATATTAGCCTACATTTTTATACTGCAATGTATTCCATTTACACACAATTATAGACCTAGAATTCCTGTCATCATTAAATTTAACATTAATTTCCCTCTAGTTTCATATCCATGTGAACGTTCTGGCACAAGTGTATTTAGTCAATTATCTCCACTTTTTCAAGAGATGCACACGGACATCTCTCTCTCCGGGCGAGGGGCCCGGAATGATCGATGGACTGATTTTACCAATACTTCCTTCCTGTTGTTTACTGTAGACGTCATCACCAATTGACCAGGGAAACACAAAAGTTTGGGTCACACAATTGGCAAGAGGTGTGATTAATTACCCAGCACCTATCGCAAGGCACCTGCCAATTGTGTGACCCAAACATCTGTGCTTCCTGGTCAATTGGTGATGACGTTTGTGGTGATCAGAGGAAGTTTTGATAAATGTCCAATAAAGTCCAGCTGTCATTCTGGGCCCCTTTGCCCCGAGAGAAAGACGTGCATGTGCATGAAAGATGTGCATCTCGTGAAAAAGTGGAGATAATTGATAAAATACACATTTTGTGCCAGAACTTTAACATGGATATGAAACTAGAGGACCATATTTCACTCCACGTCTTTGGAATTATTTAATGGGTGATTACAAACGGAGCATTTATCAGACCAGAAATTAAACAGGGTGTTCTATGGCTCTGTATGTGAAATACTGTACAAACTGTATGAACAACAAGAGCCATTCTAGGGCTAACACAATTATAGTTATTCAGTGAGCAGTGCACCTCAAAGGACCACTAAGCTCTGCCAGCTTAGTGGTTCTTTGAGGTGCACTGCTCACCACTGCCATGCAAATAACCTGTTAAGAGACCCTGTGTGTGTGTGTGTGTGTGTGTGTGTGTGTGTGTGTGTGTGTGTGTGTGTGTGTGTGTGTGTGTGTGTGTGTGTGTGTGTGTGTGTGTGTCCTCGCATCACCTCTGTCTCTGTTTCAAAAGTCCGTATGATCCGGGCTGGGACCGGATGATATGGTTACGTCATGTTGTAGTATTGTTTTGTAGTCGCCAGACAGGATGAACAGGCGGCGGCAACTTCCTTTTCCCTCTCAATAAAAGCTCTCGTAAGCGAGAGCTTTTATTGAGAGGGAAAAGGAAGTTGTCGCCTAGCTGATTTGCTCGTTTACATATGACGTAAATTTTCCCTTCAATGTCAATGCGTTTGATGTTTAATTTACGCCCCAGCCCACATCATCAGCTTATTATAGTCGCCTCGCACCTTTAATGGTATACCCAAAAGTCTTGGTTCCCTTATTATTATTATGAGCAAAGGAACACTTTCACTGCTATTTAACACCATTTCTGTTTGGTGTGTGCTATGCATTTTGCAAACCCACATCTGAAAATATTTTGTTTCAGGGTTCCCCATATACTGTATGTCGTTGATTGATTTCATGCTATAACCCATTCTGAACGGGCACCCATTTTGGTGTCAGCATCATGTTATGCTTTAGCTATTTAAAAATAGCAGATCTACAAGCTCATATCGCGCCACCGAGTGGCGCGATACGAGCTTGTAGGTCTGCTATTTTTGAAAAATCGAAGAGCGACTGACATTTTTAGAATCTGATCTCAGGTCAGAATGGGTTCATCAGACCAGTGTGTGTCCGGCGGAAACTTCGTATGAATCTGATCTCAGGTCAGAATGGGTTAACAAATTGTATCTGAGGACCCCCTGGAACCCCCTTAAGGACCCTCAGGTGCCCCTGACCCCACTTCCCCAACTTTTAGTGCTTATTAGCACCATTTCTGATCGGTGTAGGCTATTTATATTGTTTAAAGTTAAACACAAAATGTTATCATCTCTGAGGTGCATATAGGATGTGAAAAATGTAAATTGACGACAATTTCAATCTAGACCCCTGCCATCCCAATCGCACCTCAGCTTATGTTCTAAAAAGTTTTAATAATATTTAAATAGAGAAACACCTGTGTGAACTGTGAACTGAAGTGAGGGCCGCTCTTATTATTGTACATCATCATACATCATCTCATTCCGGCAAATCAGAATTTGCGTCCTCACCTGCGTCTTCATTGTTTGTGTTACGCAATGTTTGTGTTTACACTTATGATCTAAATTTGTCCATTCATTGTCAATGTTTGTGTAGGACAAAATTTGTGCACACACACTAAAAGCTGGACATAGGATGGGCACCTCCAAAAAAGCACTCTACCATGTCCAGACTTCTGGGTATGCATGCGCAATGCCTTAACTCTAATAAATAACTTTGAGGACATGGAAAAGTCAGCTCAGTCAGTCCCTGCCTGTGCCAATGCTCAATGGCCATGTACAATTTCAGATAGATTGGTTGTTTCTTTGTTTAGAGAGAGAGGGTAGAGAGACAGGTAGCTGTAGATGGAGAGTAAGAATGCCATGCAAACACAGGACATAATCAAACAGGGTGACCTTGCAATTATGTGGTCGACGCACTATCCGTTCAACTATACTGGCATGCCTCAAATTGGACGTCATAGGGATTTACACTGAGCAGAGAGGTTAAAGAATATTCTTTCCAATTCTTTTTGACTGTTCCCCACTCCCTATTCTAGCTACATATGATACTATCTGTCACATGTAGCTGCAACCACACTGCAGCTCTGCTTGATGATTCGTTACTCTGGCCTATGGCTTAAGAACAGGACCCGAATGTTTAACATGAAACTAGACAGTCAAGTTGAAGCCACTGGATTACATTAATTTCAATATGGTATGTGAAGACCCAGTTTTAAATCGATGTTTTTCCATGGTTTGGTTTGCTTTCTCCACAGTCTGCTGAGGGTGCCGAGGGCAAGGAGGCCTCTAAGGTCACAAAGCAGGAGGTAATCGTTTTGGATGTGCTTATTGTACTGCAGAGTGTGTGTGGTGTGCTGTGTTTTGTACGTGTGTTTTGTGTGCGTATGAATGAGATATTAACACAAACACAAACACGGATAGGCTTATTACTTGGGACCTGACACCCACCACTAAGCAAACACATATTCCATCACAAGCCCCTGAAGGTACAACTGATATCTCTCTCTCTGTCTCTCACTCTGTCTCTCTCTGTCCCTCTCACTTCTCTGCTCATCCCTTGTTCCCTTAGCCCACCAGAAGGTCAGAGAGATTGTCAGCGGTAAGTTTTTGTTCCCCTCTCTGTCTTCACCTCTCTACCTTTCCTTTCATTTACCTACCTCCCCTCAACTCGTTCCACACCCAGTCTTTTTGGATGCTGTGTTTAAAATGTTATATTATTACCATAACAGAAAATCAATTCCTCCATTTGATGGGAGTTGTGAGCATTTTACACGTCCCATGAATGTATTCCCTGAAGACTGGGTCTGGACACGTATGCATGTCTTATCTCTGTTGTCCTGGTTCCATCCTCTGTCCGGCCTTCTCTAAGGGCTATCTGTTTTTTTATCTCTGTTGTCTTGTGCATGCTGGGTGTGTATTAGGGGCTGTGTCCACTGAGACGTTTTTATTTCCCTGGCTGAAAACGCCAAGACACTTGCCTAAAACCGCTTCCAAACATCAGAGTTGAAAATATTTCAGCTCTCAGCAAACTCTCAGCATTAACATGCTGAAATGTGGTGCTCCCATTGTAAACAATTCAAAACATACACTGCACTCAGGGAAAGACGTCTTGTTGGACACCGCCCCATAATGGCGAATTCCGGACTAGCTGTTTTCTTACCGTAAAATGACGATAATATATCCGTTGATCATTGGAAGAAGCAAAAAAAAAAGAAGAGAAAAGTTCCATACCGAGCGCTCTTCAGCTCCGACTGTGCATGGCGGGTGAATCGCTAGATCACTCGATAATTTTTTTATCTGTTGTGGATGATGTTGAAAATACGCCCACAGAATGTTGTCAGTCTGTGGCTTCCGCCTCGACCAGGACACGACGCAGTTTTCCGCCCCACGAAGGGAGGGAATTTCCGCTGAAGGGAGGGACTTTCGCCCCATTGTTTTAGACCACAACGGAGGGGTGCCGTCTCAAGCGAACTTGAGCCACGTGAGACACCACCGAGCGAGCTAAAGCGAGCGTGCGCTCCTCGGCTCCAACCGTGCACAGCGGGTGAATCGCACATTTTCTGTAGTGGATGATGTTGAAAATACAGAATGTCAGTGTAGGGCTTCCGCCTTGAGTTCAACTCTTTTTCTTCCTTTTTTTTCTCGCCACTAACAGTGGTTCATATATACCGGTATATATATTATCATCAGAATTTGGTAAGAAAATGGCTAGTCCGGGATTCTCCTTTAAAGGTCCTTTATTTGAACAGCATGTTCTTGTAACCATGTTTTGTTACAAAACTTCTATGCATGTAATTATGGAATCATTTCTATGTGTGTACTACTATATTTATGTACTTTTGCATGCGTCCAGCAATTGTTAATATAAGTGTTAATGTTAAATTAAATATTTTACTTTGAGGTAATAGTTACCTGGTTAGCCAACCTCTGGTGTTATAGTGTGTATAGAATAGAGTGCATAATTGAACTACGGTACGAAAGTTAAAGAGGGGAGAGTATTATCTAATGTTGATTATAATAATTGAAACATAGTATTTTGTGTATAGAACCCAGCTTATTTTACAAAGAAAAGCAGAGATATTCTGAGAGAACGTCAAATGAGTTACTTTTGTCACGGGTAAATCAGCTAGCAGCTTCAGGGAAAAACAGCACATAGTAGTGCAGTGTTCCAGTGTTAAATTCCATCATTAAAAACCTTTGCATTAGACCCTCACATCCAAGCCAATATTGTCTCAAAATGTTCCCCAGCATCCTTATTTTGGGGGAAGCTTTGTCAATCTGCTATTTTCAGCTAAACCTTTCCCCTCAATAACACAAAACAAAGTACACTATTATAGAGCCCTGGGGGACTCCGGTAGTTCGAGTGCCAGCCATGCTGGAGGCACCACTGCTGGGATTTGAACCTAGGTCTGTGGCGGTGTTTATTTGCTCAGTCAGTACAATGTTGAGAGGCTTGAAAGAGAAGCTCAGAAAGACAAAACATGTCTTAGAACCTCGATTCAGTACGTGATCTATACCAGCCATTGAGTTTTCACAAAATGCATCCACCCTGACCGAGAGGCGACTGCGGAGTCTTCCTCATCACTAGGTGTGGACTGTGGAGGTCATGATGTACAGGGAACAGTTAAGGACAGCACATTAGGTCAAAGTGTTTTCCCTAATGTCCTGGACTGGTACGACTTCGTTCTTCATGGTAGCTCAGTGCTAACAGAGCTCTGTGTAACATGCAGAAACCTGCTCCACCCAAGACTGAGAAGTCTGAGAAGTCTGAGAGGTCTGAGAGGTCTGAGAGGTCTGACATCAAACCCAAGAAGCAAGCAGTTGTCAAGGTAAAATGCATGTACGGACGAACGCACGCCCGGACGAACGCATATTATTTATTCACCAACAAGCCAAACAGTGAGCCTTCACCACTACAGTAGCTATGTGCATGACTGTGAGCTATAAAGATGAAACTAGAGTATTCAAGGCTGACAGTGAGTAATATATATTCGAGCACCGAAAAGGGATAGTTTTTCTCTCCCTATTTGCTTTTTCTTATTTTTTTTAACATTTTTGAAAAATCTTGAAAGTCTTGCAATCTTACTAAAATTGCATCTAGACAAATCCACACAACAGCTTAGCACCGAAAAGTGTTTTTATGTAGCAAAAAGCATCCGTTCATCACAAGGTACAAGTAACTACGTTATTCGGTCACAGTTTGGCCTTCCTCATCTGAGGAGTTTGCTTATCCTGTCCTCTACCAGCGACAAGTGGATGTGCACAACATAGTCTGTTGAACTGTGTGTGTGTGTGTGTGTGTGTGTGTGTGTGTGCGTGTGTGAGCCATATTTTGTGGACACTTACAGTCACAAATGTTGATGTGCATGGAAAGCAGATTTTTGGCTATATTCCTAAAACAGGCTAAAATGTGAAAGCATTTGCATGTCGTTTGCATTTTGCGCTGCACCGTTCTGTTTGCTAATTGGTTGCTTCCGGACAGAAGCCGGTGGTGGACGATAAGGGGATGAAGGCAAAGAAAGGAGGAATGAAGGGGAAGAAGGACGATGGCCCCGCTCAGAATGGAGAACCCAAGACTGGGCAGGTAAGAGAATGAAGCAATATCGCACCAAATTGAGTGCTCTTAACTCCAGTGGTTCCCAAACCTTTTCACGTCAAGGACCCCCAAATTTATTGTTTGGCCTCGGACCCCATCGGAAATGAGTTATTCTTCAGCTCAATTGACAGAAAGCTAGCAATATATAGCTTAACCCATTTAGGACTGAGGCCAATTCTAAAAATGCCTTCTAAATCTAAGTTTTCTGAAAAACTTGTAGATAGCAACAAGAACTCCAAAGGGGTTTCCCGTCCCAGCTGAATAGTACCTGAGTGGGTATTCTGACAGCGGTACTGTAAATGTTAGCTAGCTTGCGTAGTGACAGTGCTGTTGTACTGGATATCAGCACGGATGGAATCCCTCTTTTCTAATCACATAACTCGAACAGACCAAGCTGTTATATAATATAGAACATCAATGTTTATATTATCCTGGAAGGCAACTAACTAATGACCTCTTCCCCACTTCTCTTTTGTGAACCTTTGTGTAATCCACATAAACCACATCCATACCCCATAACTGTTACTCAATTACATCTGTTTACATTCACTAATACACTCACTGTCATCGTCTCGCTCGCACGCACTCGCACTCACACACACACACACACACACACACACACACACACACACACACACACACACACACACACACACACACACACACACACACACACAGATATATGTGTCTCGTCCAAGTGTCAGTGTGTCCTCCGTCAGAACCATTTTCCCCTCTTCGATGTCAGTGAGGGGGCAGAGCGAGACAGTCAGAGTCAAGGGTACGGAAGTTTGCGTGTGTGTGTTTCACCAACAACTGTGCCGTGCCTTTTCTTTGCTAACACGTTACTGATAGCATGTTTACAGCAACCGAGTGAACATTTGTGCTTTGCAGTGCAGTGTTTGTTTGTGTGTGAGAGGAGGAGGATGGGATACAGAGAACGGATGTGTTTATTTGGTTATTTCCATGTGGAGTGGAGTGGACCCCGTCACCCCGGGTGTAATTGAATCTCACCAACAGGACGTTTGGTCGCTGCCGCTTATGGTTGGCTCAAATGATTGACAGACTCCACCAATGGCTGATCAGAAGAAGATGAAAGGAGGAGTTTACTCAATGTGGAACTGTCGCCGTATCAGCCAATCGCCACCCTCTATTCTCATTCACTTGTTGAGCTCACATATATCACAATTCACATCAACTACTAGAGATGAACAGTTCTCTCTTACTCATTCTCTTGTCTATGACCTAATGCACAAAGTAGACTTTCGTTAACTCCATTGACCATATACACACACAGCAGCCATGTAAATATTGTGATTATTGTCATGTACTGCCCCTCACAGATTCAACGACCAGCAAGCACAGATTGATTTGAGTTGTTCATTGAGACGCATGCTGTGCCTAATGTTGTTTATTTTACCTGGTTCTTCTTCCAGGTAACCGAGGTGACAGAGGAGGCTTCTGAGGAGGAGGAGGAGGAGGAGGAGGAGGAGAAGGAGTAAAAAAAGGGTGGGGGGTGGGGGGCATGTCTCAAGAAGACTCCCTCCCCTCCTCGACTCCACGGCAGCGAAGCGTCTTTTTTTACTGAGGTTTTTGTAAACATGCTGACATTTTTTTTAGACTTGTGATAGTAGAGATGGATAACCAGCGAGCCCCTACTCCCCCCGTGTTTATTATGTTCTGTAAACCTTAGCTACATGCTTCTCACAATCCAAAAAGTGCAGGATTAATTGATTATTTTCCCCCTCATCGAAATGGCCACAAATGTTCATCATCTTGCCCAGAGGTGGGCTGTAAACAAGACTTTTATGTCCTCGAAAACTGGTTCTGCCCACATTCATAGCCGTTCTACTTTCGGAAGATGGTTTGGCACCGGGCACTGGACTGACCATCACCATGATTTTACAAATTTTCCCCTGTTGGTGAAGGTTGGGATTTGAGCATAATGACCTGTAGCCAGGCAAAGCTCTGGTAAACAGTCTCAAGCCGTGTTTGTGTTCCATCGGTGGGCAACCGTGGAGAACATCTGCAAATCTTTGATTCAGGTCGTTTTGGACTTTACCTTGGACTTTAGGTCTTTAACCCCCTTTGTTCCACATACTGTTGTGTGCGCTTGTGTGCGTGTGTGTGTGTGTGTGTGTGTGTGTGTGTACGTGTGTGTTTGTGTGTGAGCGAGTGTTTCATGGATCCCTGTTTCCGTTTTTTCTCTGATTTACTTTGTTCAGTTTTCTTCAGACTGACCCTAACTCGTCCCCAGCCCTTCCCCACACACGCACACACAACCCGGCCCCACTGCAGAGTGACATACATACGGTAGCAATAATGAGTGGTGCTTCTGTTCAAGAAGACTCGATTGGCTTTGGAACCTCTGGGCTTCTATGAGTTTCATCCTGTTGGGCAAATATTTTGAAATAAAAGAGAAAGTTGATGTCACATGGTTTGTTTGTGTATTCTGTTTGTGTGTGTGTGTCCTCATTTATCTGTGAAATAAGTCACGCTGTGCAAACCTTTTTTTCCACAGCCCAATGCAATGCAGTGGTTCTCAAACTTTTACATGTGAAGGACCCCCAAATTATTATATGTATTTGGCCGTGGACCCCAATCTGAAAATATCTTATGGCAGGGACTCCATCGTATAAGATGTGTTGTTAAAAATGTTTCAAAAATATTAAGAAAAACAGACTTGTCTGAAGTGAGTGGCGCCACTTTGTCACCTGTTAACATACATACATTATACATAGGTAGGGACGGACATTGCTGGTTGAAAACAAAAACAAAAAATAGCCAATCTATTACGATACATTGTGAGCTTGTAGATCAAGTATTTTGTGTGGTTAAACTGACTTTGATTCTTTATTAACTAATGGGGGAGTATCCACCTCCTTGTGTTTGTTTTGTTTCCATGGAAAAGTCAGGTACCAGCTTAAACGTATGGGTGGCATGTGCATTGTTGTATGAACAGTGAGGTGTGAGGCCTGCAATTGTGTTCCATTACAATGCGTTCATTTTCAGTCATTTTGCAAGCCTCATACAAAGCCAAAAGTGTGTGTGTGTGTGTGTGTGTGTGTGTGTGTGTGTGTGTGTGTGTGTGTGTGTGAGGTCGGCAGGGGCACGCTGTGTTAAATACAACTGCTGTGTCAGGAAATGATAAGTCAGCATTTGCCAGGAAGGCGGGGCTAGTGTGGCTAGCGAGAGTAATTTAATTGCTTGGCAAGCCATCACTCAGATCCGCAGACCAATGAAGTGCAATGTCCACTTTTTCTGGACCTGTGAAGGCGGTTGATTGAGTCTGAATGATGACAAATCATGAGAAAGCAAGTTACACTTAGGTTTGCTGTTTAGAATAAACATTCACAGTAGTAACCGAATAACTACCAATCTACCAACATGTGCTGTAATGAGAATAGCAAAACTACTTTGATAAGTCTTAAAGAGCATTCAACCATTTTCAGTGAGGAGATAGATATTATGGAACCAGATTAGCATTGGGGATGTGAATCACATGGTAGCACTGAGCTCCACCTCCCAGCTGGATGTAGATGACTGCTATGCCGACTCTGACTGGAGGACTAAGTTACATCTATATACTATATTAATTGAACGAAGACAAATTATTGTAAACATGCAAGAGATTAGTTAGAGACGGAAAGTTTAAAATGGAGGAATGGATCTATGACAAGGAATAGATTAGGTGCATTCAGATTTTGGCCACCTGGATTTGGTAACAATATAACATAAACATCAATAACATGATACAAACATAACTTCCAGTTCTTGGTCAGTTCAGTTTCCCATAGTTTAATTTGATTGGCTCAGCAGCAGATTTTAAATGGAAATACAAATTCACAATTTTTAACACTTTCTATACAGTTATGCACAGAGAAGAATCTTGGTCAAAACATTCTCAAGAAGCAGTAGGCAAAGATTTATTTGAAGTACCACTTTTCAACCTATCTTCATATAATTGGTCCTAACTAATTTGTCTGTCACGAGGCATCCACCAGTGACATCGTTAGGCAGATTTTTTTTAATATATATTTAGAATTGTATTATCGTTAGAACGATGGCTTCCATTTTTGTATTGCAACTTTTCAGAAATAGAAAGCCTGCAGTTTCTATTAGCTTGGATTCCCCATCGATGAGGTCACTGGTGGATGGGTTTCTGAACTGCCCACAGCCCTCCTATGAAACACAGACTGAGTAGATTTTGTTTTGCATCATGAACATTAGTGAGGACCTCTAGGGTGAGGACCATATGAAGATATGTTGAAAAGTGCTGAAGTGGTCCTTTAATCAAAGAGACTGTCACTCAAAGAGGAACATATTAAAGCACATAAGACATTGTAAGTGTTGCATGGATACGTTGAGTGCTGCTGATGCAGCTACCAATCAGGGTTGATTTCGGCAATTTTTTTTGTTGACTACCTGTTTTCACTGGGGGAAACGAATTGGAAACTAAGCTATGATGACTAAAACTAAGACAAAATGTCATCAAATAAAAACTAGACTAAAATGTTAGGAAGGGACTAGTGGACAAGAGTATAAGTAAAAGACAAGTAATTATACACTTGCTTGCATGATGAAAATAGCAGATCTCACAAGCTCACAATATCTATTTTCAGCAAGTGTCAAAGTTCTGGGCGGAAACCCCTTTTGGTGTCTTACCCCCTCAGGCCGGGAACCCATATTTGGGTTCTGTACAGTATTCAAAAATGTAATTTTTTTGATGCTGCTATATAAATATTTGACGTTTTTCAGAAAACGTAGGTCAGGCTTTAGAAGGCGTTTTTAGAATCGGCCTAAATGGGTTAAGGCCTACTCAAAATAATTTTAGTCGACTAAATCAACTGTAGAGTTACTAAACTCAACTAGTCGGCTGAAACTACCGGTAGGCTAACATTCCATGTGGCTAAAATGTGACTAAAACTAAATGAAAACTATTCAAAAGATTATGACTAAAACTAAAATCAAAACTTGCTGTCAAAAACAACACTGCTACCAACGTGCAATGGAAGAGTCCAAAGCCAGCAGGTGAAGTTTGGGTATGCTACAAATGTTTCTATCTCTTATGAAATAGACTTCATAGGAGTATCTTGTGATGTCCATGCCAAATAAATACATACACATCTCACCTCAGGCTCTTATCTCTGGGCTGTTATCTCACCTTTGACCTTTTGGTTGCCCTCTGCTATCTCTCCTCACCTTTGACCTTTTGGTTGCCCTCTGCTCTGTGCTCAGTGGAGTTGCAGACTGAGGTTGCCTCCTTGTGGCCAAGTCAGCCAACACACATTCTGAACTGGGTTCAGAATGGTTTTCACCTATAGCAGTGATTCTCAACCTGCGGGCCACCAGTGAACCTGTAGACCACTGGTGGGCCACGAAGGTATTGCAAGTGGGCCCCAAATATAATGATAATATTATAGCTGCAAGCAGCGATAAGGCGGACCAAGCAGGATGGCAATAAGCAATTAGAACAATATGCACAATAAGGTCAAAAGTATGAGCACAAAAGTTGTGGAGGAGACGCATATGTGTATCGAAGTTTCATTGCCGACGGTCAAACGGTTCATGAACTATGTGCGTTCAAAGTTTGCATTTTCAATTGAGTACTATAGCGCCACCCTTTGGCCAATGGTCGTAGGCTTCGCATCTACCATATTGCTGAGTTTCACGAAAACCGACTGCATGGGTCAGCCAGAACTGCTATTTTTGGTGGAAGAAGAAGAAGGAGAAGAAAAAAACAGACAAAAACAAAAGGGACCAGACACTTCGGGACTGGCTTGGTCCCTTAATAACATTAATATTTAAAATAATTATGTAAAAAAGGGTCATGATATTTCCTCTTTAAATCCTTGAAAAGTATTCTTTGCGTATTGAATTTGATACAGAGAATAATAACTTAAAGTATACTACAGTATGTTACTTCCATTGATCCATATTAGTTCCATTGATTGCTGTAGTGTAGATGTTATGTTTATTTTTTTATTTGGGATGGACATACTCCTATGAAACACAATCAACTGATTGATCATCAAAATAAACATGCTCTGAAAATGCACGTGGTCCATCCATCTGACCACACGCAGCTGGGTTCATGTGGTTAACCAGGTCAAGGCCCATTGAGATAGAGCTCTTTTTCAAGGAGCCTGGGCTAGAAAGCAATCAAGCAGCGATCACAACATAAAATGCAATAACCACACTAAGCAGAGCAAAACATGAGTACGAACTCGAGTAAAACAACGGCAGACCTTAAAAGTCCCTAGTAAACTTTCAAAAACTGTTCAAAAGGATTAAATGCTCCAGTTTAATGTCATTCTGGAGCTGATTCCAGGACCATGAAGCATTAGAAACTAAAGACGATCCTTCCATTTCTATGGATGAACGTGGGATGTAGTTAGTGGTGTAGTTTTCTTCTTCTTGTATTAACCACTTAATCACTTTTTTCCACAATCTACAAGCTCACAACACATCGCATTATGAGCTTGTGTATGTCCTATAATGTTCCCCTTTGGATGCTGCTGGGGTTCAAGTGGTTAACTATTGGGAGATCATTTTTCAGTGTGTGGATATTTCCTCTTTTCCAGCCTTAAAAAATAACTACCTCTACTGATAAAGTGTTCAAGCTTCTCTGGACAGATAGGAACACTTGAGGCACCAGATGCCTGATGAAGATTATTGTATCAATGAAATTGCATTAAAGTGAAGATATTGTGTGGGACTACTCTCTTTTAACAAAAGCTTAATTCGAGCACATCCAGTCTACAAACGTAGTTAAATCTAAACCGAGGCTAATTTATAGATAACTCAGAGATTGTACAATTGTACCTCCGCCTGCCTATTTACAGAACCATTTGTAAGGAGTGTCAGTCCAAAAATACAAAAGAAAAAACCTAAAACATAGCCGGTTTAAGCATGAACACATGTACGACGTGGTAAAGACATTCAATCTGTGGCAATGTGTGGACTCCATTAGACCTTTTCACACTTGACAGCACAAACATTCTAAATGGGTCCAAGTTTATTTCTGTTGCAGTAGCTGACAGGAAATAAACTTGGACCCAAACTGTTCCCTAGCAACGCAATTCCACTGACAAGGAAGGTCTATACTGGATTAAAAATAATGTTAATTAATTTGCTAAATGGAAGATACCCAGTGCACAGCAGTGGTTCCGTCCTGGGCGCCAGCTTGTGCATCAAATATAAACCTGTATGTAACTTTCCTCCAGAAAAATCTGTATTGTGGATACTAGAATACAGATTAACAGATTACTTTTTTTTAAAGAAAGATTTTTTTTTATCTGTATAACAACATAAAATTACATAAAATGGCCACCAACGTAATCAAAAAAGTCAACCAAAGAACAAGATTCCTTTACTTTACAGGATCTCCTCACTGTTCAACAAAAACACCTTGAAGACCCTAACAGCAGCCCTTGTAGGCTACAAGGTTTCTTCAACTATGCATGCACCTCTTGGTACCACAGCACCTCAAAGGCTCACAAGGCTCCGGACTTCCCAAAACAAACTGGTCAGGCTCCTACTTGGCCTCACCCCCCGAACCCACCTCACCCCTGCCCACTTTGACAGGCTGGAATGGCTTAGGGTTGACGACAATGGGTCTGGTCCACAAGATTCGATACACCACCAAGATACCCATGCATGTACCTGTCTAAATACTTCCTTAATGTTAACGAAGTCCACACCCACAACACATGCAACAAATCATGTGCAACCAGATTCGGCACAAACAAGGGACTCAATTTGTTTCGCTCCTATGCCACCAAAATGTGGAACGTCCTACCAACAGTCATTAAGACATGCAAATCCCTTGACTCCTTCAAAACCGCTCTCAAAGGGCACCTACGGACGGCTGCAATTCGAAACTGGCCCCCGTAAAATCTAAATCCCCCCCTCCACCCCTTTTTCCCATCCTTTTTTACCTCCTCTATGATGAATTCCTGTGGCTATATAGAAGTGTCTATTTGTATGTCTCTAAATGTTTTGATGAATTGAACAAGGTGGACATGCTTTATTGTGTCGTCCACTCACAGTTAACAGTCTTTGTATTGAGTTGTGCTTGAAATGTACTGTAATTCTGCAAAAAAATATTTCAATCAATCAACAACGTGTCAGGTTCGGGTCGGGTTTCTTCCTAAGGGGGAGTTTTTCGTTACCACTGTCGCAATATTGCTTGCTCTGGGTGGGATCTCTGTCGATTTTCTGCTCTATATGTAAAGTGTTTATTATTATTATTATTATTATTAAAGCCAAGGTGAGTGGTTGGTACAGCTGTTGTACAGAAAAAACATACCCATTTATTTTTTTACATAGATACAGTACGTATACACTCATGCATGACAGACATGCATGAGTGTGAACAATGACACAATGAACAATGACACATCAGGGTATTATGGCTGTAGGTGGGTGCACTGCATGGAATTATTCCATTTTAATTGTCCATTTAACTAATAGGCCTACAATACAATGCAGAATTATATCAAATGGACCATTTACAGTGTTACAGTGTTTATCAAATACCATTATACCAATCTGATCATAAATATCTCACATAACATAAAATAAGCTATTGGTTGCATGCATATACTCCTCGGCCCCTCAGTAACCCCATGGCAGTGGACCTCTGCTCCTTGCAACGTTGTATGGCTTGTTTGTGACACTGCCAAATATGTATAATAAATACACGTCATCATAAGTCACTCTGCAGTGGTCAAATGCTGAAAATGTAAACTCCCATTGTAATATTACTTTTTCATCTTTCGAACATCATAAGAGGGAGATAATAGGTGACTTTGTCACTGAATAACAGGACCTTTTGGACACTCATACATGGCGTCAGTGACACAAGGGCGGTGGGCACAATTATATTTGACCCTGCATGCGGAGCCCAATATTTATTTAACAATTCATGTAGCATGGCATCTTCCAGGACCCTTACTAGCCGGTCTTTGGAATATATATATTTTTAATTTGTGCAATTTATTCCAACCTTCCATTCACCTTATAAGTCACAATGTGCTTGAAATACCTAAATTGAAAAATCATGGAGGAAGTTGTGTCTCTACCATCGGCTCAGCAGTTGGGATAAATCCTATGGGTATCAGGTACCTATAGTATACTACCGTCGTAGGTGGACTTACTTTGTATATCTGCATACATTAACCAATTCAATTCTAGCTGTATTGTGTAATCGACCCCTCATAGCAGATATAGTACAAGCTCACGTTTGTGAGTTTACAGATTATTTTTTAGGGGTGCGTTTTTCGTCCCAACACGTGTCACATTTGCCATTGACAATGAAAGGAGAATTTACGTCATTTGTGGACGAGCAAATCGGCTATTCTGTCCTATCACAAACATTAAATGCCATTGACAATGAATGGAGAATTTAGGTAATGTGTTTGAGCAAACCAGCTTTTCTAAATACAGTGCAACTGTTTTAATTCAGCTTGGGGCTTATATATATATATACGGTATATATAGCGCCATCACAAATTCAGTTGTCATCTTACATGATCATGGTGAAAAGATGAGTTTTTATAAACATCGTATCATGGTTAAGAGATAATAACATAAGTTAACAAATTAATTCATGAAGAAGTATATATTCACTTTTTATTTGATGATGTACGACAACAAGAGCGCCCCTCACTTCCCACGGGTGTGATTTTTTCCAAAGACATTTGCTGTTGAGGTAGAACATTCTATAGAGCCCTGGAGCATTCCGGTCAACTGTACAACATTTTGTTTTGTACAGATTTTTAGTGGTTAAGCCTTACATGACTGAGCATCGATTTCTTTGACTATTTATCTGATATTAAGATACAAAGTTATTCACATTTTACAATGTATGAATAAGCAGACAGAATGAAATATGCCCTACTTGATTGTTTAACACATTGACATCACAGGATGTTCCAAGAAAGAATGGTGAGATAATGATAATATTAATAATTTATATTAATTGTTACTACCTGGCTATTATTGATGACTTGCTTCACAAGACAAGGTAATGGATATAGAGGTTACATTTGTTGTAGGCCTACAAGGTTATATCATATGGTTTGTAAGTGTGCTATTTCAATACACTGAACCTATAAGATTGTTGTATTCTATTGTGAACCATTTTGTGATCATATAAATAAATGTTACAGAATCCATTAAATAAAAGGGGGGAAATCATGTTTATTATTATATAGGCTATTCACAACTCTTTCAAAGTGGATCAGACAGGAAATGGGTGATGTATATAATTTTCTTGATTGTCTATCTATCTTATAAGCCAAGGATATCAGTGACATTAAATGCGGATTCCTGTAACAACTCACGAGGTTTCATTCATTAAGCTGCATTCCCCTGTTCTCCAACCCTTCCCCCATTTTACTGCTATTGGGAAGAGAAATGGACGTCGACTTCCCCACCGAACGACTCCACGAGTGGGTGTGTTAGTTAGACATCTTGTTACACAATAACGACATGATAATAATCCACAACGTCGAGAAGAACACGGAGCTCTATCGCACCCTTCCAAATTCTTAAAACAGTCAATACAACCTTTTAATAATCGATCGTAATCTCCCTCTCTCTCTCAAACAAGAGACATATTCTAACATATATCTAACGTTAAAGAAAGAAAGAAAGAAAGACAGAAAAGGTTGCATCATTGCATCGATACGCAGCGAAATTAAACATGTGCATCAACAACAGGGCTAGCACTTTTATACTTAATAACAGCGATCGTCTCGCTGCAATCTAACAGCCCTTTCTATTCCACAACATGTTTTTCTCTCTCCTTGTGTTGCCATTTCTACCTCCCCTCTTCTCCTTTCTGTGCGTGTGCACTGTGCGTGTGTGCAGCGTTAAAAACACACCACTTCGTATTCTTGCGCAGAAGGCTTGCGCTTTTTTTTCTTTGCAGGGGGGAGGGGAGGGAGCGGGGGTGGTACGAAAAATAATATATCGACTAGCTTCAACCGCTCAAACGCAATCCACGCCAGCGCTCGTTTGTACCTACCAACACAAATAAGTCACACCGTTTGCGTATATGATGAGTATTTGTTGTTGTTGGGGGTGGTTTTACTAGGGTACTAGTTGTCGTTGGCGCGGAGGGAGACGTTATGCAGGCCGGGACTGCTTTGTGAGCGGAGCTGAATGGAGGTTCTCTCTCTCTCTTCCTGGTGGATAAACAGTGACAGCTACAGGGCAGCCACCTAGACTAGACCCGCTCCACACACACACACTAGGCTGGCTGCTGGCTCAGTGGCGCTAGCCCAGCAACTCCCCGAATACACCACCACTAAACATGGCTTCAGACAGTAAATACATCGCGCAGTTGACTTCTGGTGAGTAAACCGCAAGGAATAATGTTTTTAAAATGCCCCCCACCAATCTGCTCGGTGTCCTCTCTCACCGACCGTCCTCTCTCTTCTCTCCCAACCCCAGAACTGTACTTCCTAATCGCCCGATTTCTACAAGCTGGACCGTGTCAGATCGCAGCCCAGGTTTGTGTTTTTGATATTTTTGGGGTAATGTGGAATATGTCCTAAATTGTCCGGCCGTGTAATTTTTGTGTTTTTTTTTATCTCGTTTCGCAGACCCTGATAAGGGAGGTGGAGGAGAAGGAGGTAAGTAGTCAGCAGTATGAGAGCAGTGTCTCTCCCGCACTGTACTTTGAGAGATTGCTTTTCACTAATTTTTTCACAAACAAATAATGTTTTAAAACATGGCATTGTACATCAGTGGACCGACTGATGGTCGTCATTACATTTTTTTTTCTCCATTTTAGCTGCTGCCCAAAAGGGTGGACTGGACAGGGGAGGAACACCCTGGGACCTACGAAAATTTGGTAAGGCAGCACTATAACTAGAGAAAAGTTTTTAGAGAGCAAAATAAAAATTGAATTTCCCGCAATTTTTAAATCAGGTGGAGAGAGAGAGGAGAAAAAAAAGAGTCTAAACTACTTTGGTGGGGACGCGCACCAGGGGGCCATCTGGGTGGGAACCCATGGGGTCGGGGTCCCCCGGCTGTTTGTGTACAAGTTTGGTGACACGCGTGTCAAAAAAGGTTTTAATAGTTGTTGGAAAATGTGTGTGTGTGAAAAATGTTGGTACGTCATGAGTGTTGTGGTGTTTTAAGTGAACGGAGGGGGAGGAGGGACTCCCTGCGACACATCCAGCGAGATATGGAGGCGCTCTTGTCCTCCCTAATGTGTGTGTGTGGGTGAAAAACACCAGGGGAAGACTAAAAACACCACTTTCTGTTGGATGGAGAAGGAATATAAACAGTATATTATTAAAGCGTTTCAACCGACATTTGGTGTAGGAGAAGTTTTACGGATGGCTGGATGGAGTGGAGTTGTCTTTTTTTAAGTGGTGTTTTTTTTTGAGAAGTGTGTTTAGGTTGCCGACTTCACTTTACGCCTAGATGCGAGGTAACGTTTTGAAGTCACATCGTGCATGATTACTTAATTAATTTGCGTGCTAATTGTCATGTAAACAAACGAGCTCGGCCACGTCTGCGCGGCGTTTACGCATGGGGGCGTGGACGGAATTAATCAACGTTTGGTTAAATATTTATTTATAGCCAATCAACTCTTTTGATAGTGCGTCCATATTCTTTAACGGCGCGTTTTGGAAGTTGTATTTTTTACAGTGATTTAAAAATATATATATTGACCTATGCCCTACTTTATTTTCACAAGTCCCCTTCTGCCCGATTTTCTCCCCTGCTCTGACATCGCATGGCAGCCTATCCCCAACCTTGAATGTGAGATTGACCAACGGATCCCGACCAGGAATGTGTAATCTATACGTTCATCATCTGGCACATTATTGACAGTGTCTATCCGTGTGTGTTCTCCCCCTCCCTGGTTCTCTCGAGTCTCGCCGCTGCTCTCCGGTTCCTCCCCCCGCCTTTAGCTCGCAGTGACGCGGCCGTAGCCTCGTGTCTCTGCCGATAATTCCACCGCCCGTCCGCCGTCTATATTAAAATGCGACGTTGTCTGACTCTGATTAATTGTTGTTGTAGACAAAAGGAACTCGTCGTATTTTTGAAGAAGCAGTGAGCAGCAGCAGCAGCACGGTTGTTATTTGACTGATCGTGCAGGGCTTTGTAGGAGGAGGGTGTTACAGGGGGAAGGAGGACTGCTTTTGGTAGGGCAACGTTGACTTCAACGATAGACACTACGACGACGCTCATTAACGTGATTTATTTATGCAAGTAGGCTTATTTAAAAAATAATAATATATAGGCTATATTTAGCCTGATATTTGTTGCTTGCATTTTAAGGGTAAAATAGACACAGACTATTAGAGAACAACACAATATTTATATTTTTTCGTGAAGTATACTATTTACACCACATTACCACTTACCAGATGATATTATGACCTCATTATACCAACGTTAATACTGATTATTATCTATAATTAATTATTCATTTTAAATGATTGGCCATAATTCAACATATCTGTGGTGATGAGTAATTGTAACCCAGTGTTACACACGTATAGCTGATTAATGATGTGAACATTGAGAAATATTGATTTCGACTAAATTATGATAAACACGTGAAATGTCGCCTAATGCGATAATTAAAAACGCAGGATTGGTGAGGTGACTCAATATGGGACCATGTGCCGTAGGGTTTTATAGCGTCTGGTTGTGTTACTGTATAGATTTCTTTCTCACAAAATCAAGTGTAAGACCAAATTCTGATTGCACATTCCTGTGTGCGTGCGTGCGCTCACTAAACCCGCGTGTTGCTCTCGAAGGGGGTGTGTGGAATGTGGGCTTGCCTTGCCTCTACGCGCTGACATGACTGTCCAGTCCACGCTGCACACACACAGCTTATTATACAAACTGATCACGTATCTGAAATTCTGAAACCGCCATGATGTTCAAAGCAATTAAGGGGTCATTAATTATGTGTGTGTGTGTGTGTGTGTGTGTGTGTGTGCGCGTGCGTGCGCGAGAATGAGAGACTGTCACTGCATACGTGTAATTGAGTTCGAGTGTTCAATGCACAGATTAAAGGAAGGGTGTATGTGTGTGTGTGTGTATGTGCGTGTGTGAGATGTGAAGATAATTGTCTCATTTGACAGTTGACACTAAATCAGACTTTTAAATTAGATGCATATCGAATGATGTCGGCCCCCCCCCCCCCCACCATTAGCATAATCTGCATGAAATACACTATAAGATCATGTTTCTTAATGGATATTTAGTTCATATCATAGCGGTGATATATATTGCTTGCTGTGCTGCTTTCAAACATATCATGGCTGGTACAGTGTCGGTACAGTATTGTTATTCTGGTGTTTGTGTAGCATCTTGTGTTACTCTGTAAGTAGGCCACGCCGGGGCATATCGGTGGCATAGTGAGAGAAGGCACACGCTGGCATTGTGTTGTTTCTGTGTAGGGCAGATGCAGCACTTCACATGGCTGTAATGTCAAGCTTGGACCTGCGGGCCTTTCCCTGGTGTTTCTCTGAGCTCAGCTGTCTCCACTGTTATTTGCCAGATTCTTGGGTCTATACCGAGTTACCGAGCCCGATTTTGGTTGGAAAGTCCTAGACTACGCTACCGATTCATTTATTATTACCAATATTTTTGTTAAAGTGACAAAATAAATTCGAATCCACTTGAAAAACGTAGATTTCACGACGTTTTGCTAAACAATTAAATTAAATAATCAATCTAAAACCTCACTACGCGTCGACACATTGTGAGATTGTAGATCTGCTATTTTTGCTTCAACTGTTATAAAGTCATATTGTACTTGCAGGTATTTCTCTGGTCTTATCTTATTCGTCTGTTCTAGCAGACATGTTGTGACCATGCATAATCTTTTATGTTTTATTCAAACAATTAATAACCTTTTCCACTTCTACTGTGAAATGCTTATTTGCAACATCGTAACCTTGATTGCTGGTGTAATTCATCTCCTGCCTTGACATGTTAAGCTACAACCTTGAAATGTGCTATACAAATTAAACATTTTATTATAATGTTATTGGAGCCTGACTGTTGGCACATTGTTTAGCTGATCCTGATTTTGGAGAGTCATAGACTATTGATTACCAATATTTTTGTCAGATATTGTATAAACAATAAACTATAAACAATTTAAAAAACTTATGGTAGATTAGATTTTAAAATTTATTTTAAATTAAAAGCAGACTACAAGCTTACAACGGGTTGCGTTGTGACGCATTGTGAGCTTGTAGTTCAGCAGAACGTTTTATAAAATCTATAATTTATGTTTTTCCACCCCTTTAGAAATGTTTGGTCACGACACGCACAGCCAAAGATTCACCAGCGTTTGGCTAGTAGTTCATGTTCATTAATTATTCTGAACTAATTTCAGCAAAGTCAATTTGTGTGTGTGTGTGTGTGTGTGTGTGTGTGTTCAGGTGAAGTTACACAGGCACATCGGTCCAGACCACCTGCTGCAGGTGTGTGCCAGAGTCTGTCCTCTGTTGGAGGTAGAGGTGCCTGCCAGTGTGCCTGGAGTCCACAGCCTGCTGGGGGCTGGCAGGCAGAGCCTGCTACGCACAAACAAGAGTGAGTCTATAAGGGTGCTAACAGTGAATCAAACTAATCGATTTCATCGATTATTTAAAAAGATAATTAATGATGTAATAAAATAATCGATTAATTGATACTTTGTTTGGACAAAGTATGAAATAGGGCTAATAAGTGGTTAATTGATTCAATGATACATACTGTACATGCTTTTATAATATATGAAGAAAAGAACATGCTGATTTGATTAATTGGAGATTTTTTTTTTTGTTAGAATAACCTTCGAGAAAATAATTGAACGTTGGAGTCCTACAGTTTCTGTGTGTATTTCGTTTACCATATCGTGTGTGTTTACTTGTGTGTGTGTGTGTGTGTGTGTGTGTGTGTGTGTGTCTTCCCTTCAGGCTGCAAGCATGTCGTGTGGAAGGGAACAGCATTGGCCGCACTGCACTGTGGTCGACCCCCAGAGCCGCCAGTCATCTACGGTAGTCCACCCAACATCGGTAAGAAAAAACAGCTTGGACAACTCCTGCCTTACAGGAGAAAAGCAACCTTTACCAAATCAAGAGTAGAGTTGGCTCAATGGACGATGTCATCTTCCATTGATGATAATTGATTGGTTGATGGTGTATCCGTTCTGTTGACTATCAATTTGGACAGATGGTATTATATTTGTATGTAAAAGTATGAAATTAATTAGTCCCTCACACAGTTGTATATCATATTATGTCCATCATTAAAATAAAATAATAGATGCAAAAGATCAATTCTGAGTCGTTAGGCTATTTGTCATAAAACTACAAAAAATAAATGACCAGCAAAGTGGAACTGGAAAGTATCTCTTGGTGCCTAGTCCATTCAGCATGAGCAGCCTTTATGCATGCCTTTGGATTTTACTTCAAATAATTTTCTATCAAACGTACTGTGATTACTACAACATAATTACATTGCTGTTACAATATTCTAGCCTGATTATTAGGTTTGATTTCTTAAACTTTTTAAGTTTTTAGATAATTTACTACCCTCCAAAAATGTTGTCCCAACTCTCCTCTGGCACATGTATGTATTTATTGTACACATTGTGATGTTGTTGAGTAGACATCGTCCAATCCTAAAAGAAACGTAGCATATATTATGAGCGGCCTATAATTTGTCTCACGTCAAATAGCGACAATAGCAAATCTACAATCTCACAATGTGGCGTTGTGAGCTTGTAGGCCACTGAAAATCTTTGCCTATTATGACATGCCCAAAATAGGAACACCAGGTTGAAAGTGGTTAAACAAGGTTGGACAGAAAGTACCATTTGTGTATTCTTTAGAGCCTTGGATAGTGTGATTGAGCGGAGTAATGAACTGGGTGAAAGAATCACAAGTTACTGGGAGTGATAAATAATAGCTGAGGCTCAGCCCCCACTTAGGTCTGTGTCTGATGGAAACCGCTATTCTGGTTGGCACAGTTCATCGCCGGCAGTTGGCATAAAATCCATTTTTCCATGATTTTATTTTGTGCATTACAACAGAAACATCCCTAGACCAGGAATACAGTTAATTCTTCATCTGTGTGTCTCTGTGTGCTTTGTCCTGTCCAGTGGAGACGGGCCATGGGCGTCGGTTGAACGGTTCATATCGCCTTCGCCAGCTGCTACCCACAGCCGTCTACCAGCACATGAAGATGCACAAGAGGATTCTGGGACACCTCTCGTCTGTGTACTGTGTCACCTTTGACCGCACCGGGCGTCGCATCTTCACCGTAAGGCTCAACACTGTGTGTATGTGTGTGTGAGGCTGTAACTGTCCATTATTTTCTCATCGATTAATTCTAACGATTTCTTTTCTCCAATTGATCGAATAATCGAGAAGCATGGAAGCATTTTTTAAATAATTAAAAAATACTGTATATTAGTTAAACTATTTCTTTCACTAAAATAATAAAATATAATAATGTTTTGAAACTTTTCACCAATAATTAAATTCTTTCTATATGTCAACCACGAGAAATCTCGTACTTTCACTCTACAACAGTTGTATGCCAACTTAGGAGAATTCTCGTAGATAAAGCTTTATATCAAATATGAAACGGTTTTGCTGACAATCAACACCAGGAAACGTGATGGGTGATGGGTCCCATTAAAAGTACGATCTTCTTTGGCTCTTTTGTCTGAAAAATACGGCGCTGTCCGTGGTGATGATCATCCATCTGAGGTTCGGATCTGATTTGTGACTTTTCATCGCATCTCGCATGTACTGTATGTGTATGTCTTTGTGTGTGTCTATACATTCATGTCATGTGTGTATATGCACATGTTTATGTGTGGTTCGTGTTTATGCATACTTGTGTTGTGTACACATTTGGCATTAGGCTCTGGGGCAGATGTGTGGTAGTTGTACAGAAAGTAATGGGCAAGCTGGGTAATGGGAAGTCAGGCCGTGCTCACTCCCAAATCAATGTGGATGTGTCCATGTCATGACCGCATGGTGTGTTTTGTAATGTATTGTGGTTGGACTGTCATTAGGCAGACTATGACATCATCAATGTGAGTTTGAAATGCTTCTTGCAGTGTCACATTGCGCAGGCCCGGGTTAGCAGCAGCGTTCTCTCTCTCTCTCTCTCTCTCTCTGTCTCTGTCTCTGTCTCTGTCTCTCTGTCTCTCTCTCTCTCTCTCTCTCTCTGTCTCTGTCTCTGTCTCTGTCTCTCTGTCTCTCTCTCTCTCTCTCTCTCTCTCTCTTTCTCCCCCTCTCACTCTTTTTCTCTCCTTGTCTCTCTCTCTCTCTTAGTCTGCGTGTGGCCTGCTGTTACCCTACCTTACATCACCTTGTCATGTGGTACATATTCCTTTCATGTGTGGCTTCATTGCTTCATTCAGCTTTTCAATTTGGTTTCAAATTATACCAGTCGTTTAGTTACATCACCTGTTTTCTTTGCCTTCTAAGCTAATCACTCCTATTATATCGTTTAGTAGTTTAGTAGTAGTTGCTGTAGGAGGTATGGGTTATTATGCTTACCTTTGTTGTTCTGTGCTTCTATTGATGTCTGTGGCGTTGTGTTTCGTTGGGGACCTTTTTCTAAATAAGAACATTCTGTAGCAGATGAAAGGCTTATCACTGGAGGTTTTGAGCTGTATGCATCTTCTTTCTAACTCTAAGTAACGTATGGTAATGCTAAGCAAAGCACACGTGTCAAGACTATGAATGATGAATAGTTTCAGAGACCAAGGACACGGCAGTGCATGTAGCTTAAGATGAGAAGAATGCTGAATGCTCTGTCTGTATGCTCCTCAGATGTTATTGAGCCGTGTTACTGTACAGTTTCTCCTGTACAGTTAATTATGCTTGGTAAAAAGGCATCGTGGTTCTAATGGGGTTCCTACTGTATATAGGTCAGTAGGTAAAGTATGATATGAATGCCACCCATGGGGCAGTCGTGCTCGTAATGCAGTGTGTGTACTGTACATCCACATGTTGTTAGTAGGCTATGACCTACCGCTATGACCGACTTATACCTTCGGGATATTTTACCGGATGATTAATTGTCATACAATAATAATTGCGATTTGCAATTTAGTTGTGTTTTTGGCCATGGACATTGGAACATAGGCTTCGTAAGCTCACGTTGTGAGCTTGTAGAGTGGCTATTTCCTCTATTATTTTAGAAAATGTTTGAACATTTGTGAGACATTTTCAACATGGAAACAATTATGATGATTATGGAAAATAACTGCGATTAATATCTCAAATAATTGCGCCTAGACGATGATGTAATAATTGTGACAGGCCTTAAGCATGACTAGCCTCGGTTCTACCCAGGCTTTTATTTTCCTTCAAGCATGACAGGATGTAATGTTGATGGCATTGGCTGCAGTGCTCTGATGAAAGGCACATGTGTGTGTGTAGGCCTGTCACAAATATTTTATAATCGCCTAATCGCAATTATTTGAGATAATCACAATTATTGTTGCATAATCGCCAATCGTTTCCATGTTGAAAAATGCCCATACATTTTCAAACACGTTTCATAAATAGAAAGAATAAAAGAAAGTTATTTGTCATGTCTGCCCTGTGCAATTTGTGATGACGAAGCCTAAAAGGCAAACAGAAATACAAATAGTAACGTTCCCAATGCCCTAACCCTAAAAGCGTTAATTGTCAACTTAAATTTGTAATTGTGACAGCCCTACATGTATGGCAGGCTGGCCTAATCTAATTACTGCTGGTTGCGTGGTGCACGACCCTCGTACTTGTTCACATCAACCCCAGGATCAGAAACCTGGATCAGCTAAAATCACTTTTTCTCAAAGTGGGGTCCTTCCTGGTTGGAATAACGTCTTCCTTCCACGCGCTACGTCCGTCCGGTGAAACTCTCCCCTGTCAGGTGAAAAGAAGCAGCTTGGACTCCTCATGCATAGAAGGAAGCATGAGGTCAGTCCGCTGCCCCCCCAAGTTGGCAGAGGAAGTGTAGCGCCCAGGATTACATTAGATAATTGATACTGGGTGAAAAGAATGGGTTGCAAAATTGTGGGATGAAAATGATGAGAAATAAAGTGGGGTCCTTTTCTAGGGGTCCCCAACAAAATGAGCAGAACCCCTTACTTCTGGATAGCTGATCATTTTAAAGACTACAGATTAAGATTAAAGATCACAACGTGGTGCGACGCATTATAAGCCTGAGAAAACCTTCAAACTAATCTTTGCAACATTTTAACAACACAAATCTTGTATGGGGGTCCCTCCCTCCCTGGTACATAATATTTTCAGACGGGGGTCCATTTGGGGGTCCTTTTGGTGGTCCTTTCTTTGCCGTGAAAACGTTTGAGAACCACTGAGCTATAAATGCTTACAATGACAATCAATTATTAACCGCTTGTCCCCTGACTGCCCTTTGACCCCTGTTGCACCCGTTAAGGTCATGGAACGGTTACTTGCGCTGATTGTCATATTATGTTAAATATTGACCTACTTGGCGTTGGTATACACAGTCTGTATGTTTGCTCGTGTTTATTTGATGCTGTAATTCAAACGGCAGCTGCTGACACGCTACGCTCCATTTTCAGCGTTCTCTTCTTAAATCTCTAAAAATGGCTGGCTGCTGGGAGGGAGGGAGGATTAGAAAAAGGATTCTGTCTCTCTCTCTCTCTCTCTCTCTCTTTTTCCTCTGCCTCTTTTTTCCTGTTCTTTCAATTGATGCATTCTCCTTTCCTTCTTGTCCTGTTTCACCTCTTGCTACAATCTCTCTCCCCCACCCTCTCTCTCTCTCTCTCTCTCTCTCTCTGTCTCTCTCTCTCTCTCTCTCTCTCTCTCTCTCTCTCTCTCTCTGTCTCTTGCTTTGTCTTTTTCTCCTTCAGTCTCTTGCCTTCTCTCTATACCTCATCATAAATGAAGAAAATGTTTCCTCTTAGGCACTGGCACAGAGCCAGAATTCACATACACTCTAGCTTTCTCTTCTCTCCTCCCACCCATTACTTCACCAGTTGTGTGTGTGTGTGTGTTTTTTTTTTTTTTAAATCTTCTCTCTTCATCTCTTTTCATCACAAGATCACTTTTATTTATACATTTAGTTATTCTTAGACGTGTTTATGGAGTATGTGTTTTAAAGTTTTTTCCTTCTCCACCCCCTCTTTGTGGTGCAGGAAATATTATGAAGAACACAAATTCCCTCATTAACTGTTATGGAATGGAACTGACTGTGTGTGTGTGTGTGTGTGTGTGTGCGTGTGTGTGTGCGTGTGTGTGTGTGCGGTGCGCGTGTGTACTGTATGTGTGCTTTGGTTTGTTTTTTTGTTTGTGAGTATTGAGGAATGCATACTCCTCACTAATCAGAAGAGGTCTTGTGACTCCACTGTGTGACATTTGTGTTTTAAAATCATTTCAACGTACCTCTCTCTGTCTATCTGCTTCTCTCTCTCTCCCCCTCGATTATTGATTTCATGATTGGCCCAAGTATTCAGTGGCCGACATGTAGCGATCATGTCTTGATCAATGAGGAAGTGCATCAAACCGTGTTTAGACTATTGATTGGCAAACGGCGCAATTGATCGGCTGTCCAACCATGACTTTAGTTATATGGCTGAAAGTTCATCATGCTAGCTGGGTATGCATAGGTTGTACTTCATACACAGCGTCCCATCATGCACTGGAAGTAGGACGATAGTAAAGTGTGCACGTGAAGGTCATGTCACGTTTCCCTCATGCACGTCCACTCTGGTAATGTAGTCTTCTGTGGACCACTGATGGTCCTTGACCATGCATTCAGTAACGTAAGTTTCTTTCCATTAGTTGAGAAACAGTGAACTGAAATGACCTGGTGACCTGGCTATGATGGCCGTCCATGTGGTAATTTACTGACAAGTTGGAGACCAAGAAATTCAACAGAAAAAGGGAGTTAGAATTGTCTAACCGGATTGTCTGGTTGAGTCATTATTATTAGGACATTATTAGTAGTCAATACATTGGTTGAGAAACAGTGGGATGTATATACACATGGGATGCATAGCAAGTGTTACAAAAGCAGTAATCTTAGCCCATATCCCCACCCACCCAACACAACACGTGTCCCCTAAGTCAGGGTGGTGGTGCCTCGTTCAAAATCAGTTGAAAACCCCTGATGTACATCAGGAAAATCATCATGCTCCCACTATGTCACCTCCATGATCAATGTTTCGATCACCTCACCTAAGGACTTTCACCGGGATCAGGGCCCTGGGTGTTGATGAAGATGCTTAACCCATTCTGACCTGAGATCAGATTCATACGATGTTTCCACTGGACACACACTGGTCTGATTGGTGATGAATAAACAAAAGTTAAAATGTGGATATGTCTCATCAAACTATTCATATACGGTAGTCGATGCTTCATTCACACATTTACAGTTTGATTCCATGAAATCTCTGTATAAAGTGGCAGCGCTATAGGTATTGAGCAACTTGGGCGACTGCCCCGGAGTGCCCTCTCAGTTTGAGCCCTTGCCCGCACTATACTGAAACTAATCGGAGGGGCCCGGCCCCACGCCACCTCCCTCAGTTTCTTGTCCATGTCTCCCTTACTCCATTGGCCGATCTCACTGTTCCGACTGCGGCTCAGTGATAGGTTGGTAATGTGTCCTACATAACGATATAGATGGCTGGCAATTAACATATGACTGGGAGCAAGTCTAATGGTGTGTGTACTCTATTGTTGTTATGATTTGATCCTCCAGAGATCCTGGGGCAATCAATTTGTTTGATCAGAAGGCTTTTGTTTTTTTTAACGATTATATGTTAATTAGACTCCTTCTCTCCCCCTGAAATGAACAATACAAATAAATTGAGTCTGTAGCGGTGTTGAAGCAGTGGGTTGAAGGATGCGATTTATTCAAATAATGACTGCTGTTCTTTAAGTCTTATTTGTATATTATATACGGATAAGAAGGGAGATGCCCTCTGATAATGTGTTTTAAGTTACAGGAGAGAGCATGCCCTTTCTGGTTGCAGAGAGTGCTATTAAAGTGCTCTGTGAATATCAGATGGTTTATAATAGGCTATTGGTCCTGCAACGATGGCCTGTAGACATTGCTACCATTCCTCTCAAAATTATTATCAGACGATTTTGTAACCCAGTGAATGTCAATTATCTAATGTAATGTTCTGGGCACTATACTCCCTCTGCCTACCTGGGGAGAGCAACGGACTGACATCATGCTGCCTTCACTGCATGAGGAGTCAAGGCGCTTCTTTTCACCTGACAGGGGGGGAGTTGCCTAGTCATGCCTAGTCTGCTATTAGATTACATGGCCGTGACTCGTGCCTAGTCCGTGCTGCCGACCTAAGCAGATCAGACCTGGTTGTGTTGTCTGGCGTGGTTCCTGGTTCCTGAGTGATGTCCTGTTGATTCCTGAGGTGACGTGACTCAGCAGCATTACCTTTGACATTGAGTTTGTTCCTCTTTTCAACGTCACTCTGAAAGAAGGTCTCGTGGTGAGACATTTATTGTAATTTTGTATCAAATTGTTTTCACAGTGCAGAGATAATGCATATATTTGATGTGTAGAATAGTGGTACTATACTACATACATATTATGTGGACTAAGATATTGTGCTTTTATTACTTTTGTACCTTTAATTATTTTAAGAAAATACTGTCTCACACTAAACTCATGTTTATGCATGAGTTAACATATACGATCTACTGTGTGTGTGTGTGTGTGTGTGTGTGTGTGTGTGTGTGTGTGTGTGTGTGTGTGTGTGTGTGTGTGTGTGTGTGTGTGTGTGTGTGTGTGTGTGTGTGTGTGTGTGTGTGTGTGCGCGTGTGTGCGTGCGTGACGCATACAATAGCTAGGGTTCAGATAAAAGGTCTGGTTACCTTGCCAACTACACTGTACATCATGTGTACTACATCATGTGTACTGTACACAATTACACATACACACACTTGTTTTTCTTCGCTTTCTAGTCGATATTAATTAATAATCTCTTGCATGCACTCTCTGCTGTAAAGAGACTACTTGGGTACTGTAATGACAAACCAAATATTTACATTGTCAATTTCTCTAATGTTTAACCCATTCTGAACGGGCACCCATTTTGGTGTCGGCATCATGTTATCTTTAGCTATTGAAAAATAGCAGATCTACAAGCTCATATCGCGCCACCGAGTGGCGCGATACGAGCTTGTAGGTCTGCTATTTTTGAATAATCGAAGAACGACTGACATTTTTAGAATCTGATCTCAGGTCAGAATGGGTTCATCAGACCAGTGTGTGTCCGGCGGAAACCTCGTATGAATCTGATCTCAGGTCAGAATGGGTTAATTTGCATCTGGCCTAGATACTTTGAGCTACCGTCTTTGTAGTGCTCTATGAGTGAATGCAGACCAGTCATGGTTTGACAATGCAAGTTTATTTGTATAGCACATTTCAACAAAAAGGCAAATCAAAGTCAAAACATTTAAAAACACAAACTAACTAACGTAAAAATTACTCTGCAGGACAAGAAATGGATGAAACGCCTCAGTTAAAAAGACAAAAGCACACAGAAAGGCTTTTCAGCTTTGATATGAAAGCACTGAGAGTCATAGCAGACCTTCACATTTTCTGGGAAGTTGTTCCAGATTTATATTGCATAAAATGTTTTGTTTGGAATCCGGCGGCGCGAATTTGACCAGTCCCAGATGACCTGGGACGTCTGGATGGTTCCTGATGTAGCACAAGATGAGAAATGTATTTTGTCCCTTAAAGGAGAATTCCATACTAAAAGGCTTTCTTACCTTTCTTTGTAGTTGTTACGTCCCCACCAAAGAGGTCCAGGTGTTATTTTGTGCAAAAGCTCCTTATTGGCTATTTCCCCTACCATAAGCCCTAAATGAATTGCATTGAATTGCATTGAATTGAATGGGGCTATGGGGTGTTGTGCTAATTCGCTTATTTCCATTGCTCAAAATTATAATTTCTTTGTATATATCCTCTCTTCATAATGTAAATAATATCCCAAGCGGCACACTTTACTACTTATTTCGATGGAAATAAGCGAACTAGCATAACACCCCATAGCCCCATTCAATTCCCATTCAATGCAATGCAATTCATTGAGGGCTTATGGTAGGGAAAATAGCCAATAAGGAGTTTTTGCACAAAAAAAAAACACCTGGACCTCTTTGGTGGGGACGTAACAACTACAAAGAAAGGTAAGAAAGATAAGAAAGCATTCTAGCATGGAATTCTCCTTTAACAGACAGGTAAAGAGTATAAAGCTCTGAGAACTGCCATGTTCTTGGTACAGTACAAGTAATAAGAACTAGAGAAGCAGTGTGCTGAAGCGACTGCAGCTGTCTGATTGATGTCAATATTGTGATGTTTTTAACCCATTCTGAACGGGCACCCATTTTGGTGTCAGCATCATGTCATGCTTTAGCTATTGAAAAATAGCAGATCTACAAGCTCATATCGCGCCACCGAGTGGCGCGATACGAGCTTGTAGGTCTGCTATTTTTTGAAAAATCGAAGAACGACTGACATTTTTAGAATCTGATCTCAGGTCAGAATGGGTTCATCAGACCCAGTGTTTGTCCGGCGGAAACCTCGTATGAATCTGATCTCAGGTCAGAATGGGTTAAATACACATTGCAGTTGTCAAGTGAGTCTACCGAAGATGAATGTTTGGAAAAGTTATACCAACTCCTGCTGAGGCATATTCCTTGATATATTCCTAAAGGTGCTGTGAGGGATATTTATTGTTATACTGGAGACAGGATGAACCGGTGAAATAGGAAGAGATGAAACAAACAGCAAAAGAAGTAGAGCAGAAAATGCTGTAACTGGAACAAATTGAAGCTGAAGTTTTATATTTTCTCCAGATTAGATCAAATTGGCTTAAATGTGGCTGTTGAAATTCAGGTGTGGTACACCAAGATCTCTGGCTTGGGTTGTATAGTTCATATTTCATAACATTGCTGATTAAAGCTGAGCACGGACTCTTAATTGTTCTTCCACGGCTCCAATGAAGTAGAGACACGGCATAAAAGTACATTATTAACAGTCTCTAAGGTCACATTCATACCAGAGAGCTTTGCTGCGATTAAAACGAATCCTGCTGCGCATTGTCAGAAAGTGCGCTTCGTTTGGCAGGTGTGAAGGCTCATTCGAATCCTAATGCGCAGCAAATAACCGCATTTTACTCTGCCCAAAAACGTGGGTTTCGCTTCGCTTCGAATCGCACTTGACTACGATTCGGTGCAGGTGTGAATGCAATCCGCAGTAAATAAAGGAAATGAAGCAAACATAATGTGGCGGGTGAGGAGCTGAACACAGTTGGAGACGGAGAAGGCATATTTTACGCAGCGCAAAGATGTCCCGTTACTGTGGATAGACGTGGTCGAATAAGGAGACTGAAGCCCTGATCGAAATGAGGACGTGTACATTAATCAATTGCTTAAGAAAACACATAAAAACACTGCAGTGTATTATAGCCTACATAATATTCTGTCTGTCTGTCTGTCTGTCTGTCTGTCTGTGCGTGCCGTAAACATGGAGTGCTGTCACTGTGTGGGACTGGGGAGTTATATCAGTGCGCTCATGCAGCGCTGTGCTGCATGCCCAAAAGAACAGTGTGTGGCGGCTGCGTGCGTAGAGAGAGAGAGAGAGGGGGGGGGGGGTCCCAGACGGCACGACACATGCACGTTATGAGTGTAATTTTATCACCATAGATTTCACTGTGTAGGCTATAGTTTATGAATGGAACACATTGATAAAGGTCCCCCCTGCTGCGTTTCCAATTGCTGCGAATGACAGTGTGAAGGCAAACCGCAGCCAATTAAATATGCAAGAATCCCAATTTCCCCGCCCATACGGATCTGAGTCTACCGAAGTATTAGGTGAGAATCTGACCTAACAGTCTCTAACCGCCTTGTGTCTTCCCAGGGTTCGGACGACTGCCTCGTGAAGATCTGGGGCACGGACGAGGGCCGTCTCCTGGCCACGCTGAGGGGCCACGCGGCCGAGATCTCGGACATGGCCGTCAGCCACGAGAACACCATGCTCGCCGCCGGCTCCTGTGACAAGACCATCCGCGTGTGGTGCTTACAGACCTGTGCCCCGCTCGCCGTGCTGGAGGGACACGCGGCCTCCATCACCTCGCTGCAGGTAGGTAGGGCCAGGCCCGGCGAATGCGCTGGGCAGGGTGGACAATTGTCCAGGGCGCCAACCACTGGGGGGCGCCAACTACAGACGGATGGATGGTTTGTCCATCTGTCATGTTTACGTTTATGGTGACAGTTGACGCGGCCTCTCTCTCATGCTGTTAAGTTACAACTTACACCGATTTCCTTTTAATAACCTGGGTAAAATGTGCAGCATTGGGACTTAGGAGGCAAAGGTGCTGTTGTTGCTGCATGTCGACTGTCGACTTGGAGTAATGCCTGGCTTGCCTGCCGTGTGGATTTAAGCTGTCAAAACTATTTTGTTAAAGTTGTTTGTTAAATATGCCACAGACACTTTCCTGAACTGTGCAGCAGCTGATACACAGATACAGCATTGTCATATTTAAAAGCGCTGTAAAATAGCTTCTCTCAGCTCAAAGCTTGCATCAACCGAATATGAATAAGAAGATAAATGAACAGCTGACATCGATCGGTGGGAGAGGAGGAGATATCCTCTCCCACCGACGTCAGGTGTTCCTTTATCTTCGGCCGTACAGACTCCATTTTATGAGACATTACACCAAGCTGTCTGTTCCTACTGTAATATAGAATGTGTAAAGGCAAAACAGGTTTTTGTGTGTTCACATCTTTCAGCCAGTCTGAAAGTGCTGTATGCTGTTCATGCTTTGAAGTCTAATAATACACACCGACACATAATGCTTGCAGTAATAAAAAATAAAAATAAATCATATTAAGATCACATTACGGACAATGTCTTGTTGACCCATCCCACATGGGATTATCAGACAGACACAGAAATGAAGATAGTAATGAAAACAAAAACAGAACATAAACATTCAGGTACATGACGTGTGTGTGTGTGTGTGTGTGTGTGTGTGTGTGTGTGTGTGTGTGTGTGTGTGTGTGTGTGTGTGTGTGTGTGTGTGTGTGTGTGTGTGTGTGTGTGTGTGTGTTGAGTCTTTATTTATGTTCGAATGGATAGAGTTTGATACTGTTTAAATGTTCCATTTCCTGTCTGCATTGATGCACTACACATTGTTTATGTACAGATCTGTCAAAGGGATAAAACATGACGCTCTAGTGCTTATTTCCAGCTCTAGTGCTTATTTCCAGCTCTAGTGCTTATTTCCAGCTCTAGATCATTGACTGGATTAGTGTGCGTGACAAGCTCACTTCTGAGTGCATGTTTACAGTGGATATTATAATGGAATACAACAGCTTCTTATGCTTTGTGTGGACGAACTTGATTTTCTTGCTTGAAATTTAGATACTTATTAATCAGCTTAATGAATTAAATAATTAACACAAACTGTTGGCAATGCTGGCAATTGATTGGCTGAGGTCATCTGTGAGCTGCCCTCTAATAGGCTGTGTGCTGTGCGTCTTTCAGTTCTCCCCTCTGTGCAGCGGCTCCAAGCGTTACCTATCCTCTACCGGAGCTGACGGCACCATCTGCTTCTGGCAGTGGGACGCACGCACGCTCAAGTTTGGGTGAGCAACGCATGCACGCACGCACGCACGCACGCACGCACGCACGCACACACACACACACACACACACACACACACACACACACACACACCTCTCTGAGAAACGTGTACCCTCTAAAATGTTATTTATTTGCCACTATAAATCAGCTTTTACAGACTTGACTGTATTGCTCCCTGTGTGGAAAAATGCGGTATTGAGTTCACGTTTTGGTATAACTCTGTTCCTATTTTTGCTCCTTGCACATCAATAGTTCAGTGCAGTTGTAGTCTTGTTCAAACTGGATAGGTAGGCCAGCATACAGCTCTTTTAGGTGTTAGTCACTGGGTCCTGAATGGGGCTGCTCTTAGGACATCAACATTTTAGGAGGGCAATTTTATAAATAACCTTTTCTTTTCTTTTTTTTTTAACTTTTTTTTTTTTACTTTTTTTTTTCCACTCGCATGTACTGTACAGAGGAAAGTAGAGCGAGCTTACAATATGGAATAAAGGAAAGGAGAGCTATTTCATATTTTTTATACAAGATGAGTATGAGTAAAATAAATACAACAGTCTAAGTGCTGTCGAAACTGTAAACTATCTCTAATCCTCGTACCTTTCACGTATCTCACTGTCCAGTTTAGTTAAGGACAGCCCTCTCTGTCAGCTGTTTACACTATTCCCGTGGAAATATTAGTCGGCTGCAGCTCCATGCCTGGGTGTGGACTGTCCAGTTGCAAACCCCCAGGTTTATTATTTGGTTGCAAGTGGTTGCAAGTTGCAACTATTTGCATTGTGAATCATTGGTGTGGACTGTGCTTTTGTTGTATCTATCCTAGCCGCCGCTGGAACACAATCAATTGATTGATCATGACATGCTTTGAAAATGCACGCAGCCCACCCATCTGACTGCTTAACAAGTTAAAGGACAACTTTAGTTTTTTTTCAACCAAGGTTCATGTTTTAGGTTATTATTAGAGAAACTAAAAGGTGAGTGTTAAATTTCTTTCATTTGCTGCTTTCTTTCGTTTTAGGGATTTTAGCTCTTTTTGACAGGGGGGCGGGGGCATTCAAGCATGGGGCTAAATATGTATTTTTTTTACCAAATTTGATGGTGATTTATTTATTTATTATTTACTATAGTCCTAACAAACCCCAGGAAATTACATCTGGCCACAGAAGATCACATGATCTACTGAATGTGAAGGTATAGCCTACTGGGGGAAGGCTTACTGTGTGTATAGGCTCAATATGTCAGTTTGTCACATTCAATAGATCCTGTGATCTTTTGTGGCCAGATGTAATTTATTGGGGTTTATTAGGACTATAGTAAATAATAAAAAAATAAATCGCCATAATATTTTGTAAAAAAAATACATATTTAGCCCCATGCTCGAATGCCCCCACCCCCCTGTCAAAAACTGCTAAAATCCCCAAAACGAAAGAAAGCAGCAAATGAAAGAAAATTAACTCTCACCTTTTAGTTTCTTAAATAACAACCTAAAACATGAACCTTGGTTGAAAAAAACTAAAGTTGTCCTTTAAGTGTTGTGTGGTCAAATGGGCTCAGATGGGTGGTCAGATGAGTGCTCAATGCTTTTGAGATTTCTTGTGAACATGGCAGTATGGAGCATAGTCATAGAAAGGTATACACGCCTCTTCCATCTCTGGGGCGAATGCTCTCAACAGAGGGCAAGCTTCCGCATTGGTGCTTCACAGAAGCTTCCGCATGCGTCACAGAGCGGATGTTCAGAGTGTGTCTGACAAGTCCCAGAAAAGATTGCGCTGTGATTGGCCAGGAGGAGTCACTTGAGTGGCAGCGTGGCGTAGCGTGCCTTCTGCAATTCCGGCGCACCTCCGCCCCCGAGTGTAAATTGTTCCGCGCTCCCGTCGACACGACACATGGCGAACTGCAGCGGCCAATGAGGCATCTATTCTTTTTATATATCTACGGTATGGAATGGAGTTTATGGCCTATCTATACTTTTTATGAATGAATGAATGAAATGGTTCACTTTGTGTTCGCGGGAAACATCTGTGAGTCAAACGACTGTTCCTTTGGTAATTCTGCATTGAAAATCCCATAATGGCGGAGCAAGAAGTGGAACCATACAGATCGCAGAAAATCGCATGAGAAAAACCATTAGAGAATGCGAGCTGTTTTCTTTGTGACCACGTGATGTCCTTGTTCCTGGTTACATGAACAGTCAAACGGCGGCTCACATGTTGCACAAGGGTGCCATGTGTTGTGAAATCTTGTCTTTCTCGTATTTGGCAATTCCAAAGCCTTGGAAGAAAAAGACTCTTGTACTTGCCACCCAAAGTGTTAACAAACGACCTTGTGTTTTTACCTGTGTGTGTGTGTGTGTGTGTGTGTGTGTGTGTGTGTGTGTGTGTGTGTGTGTGTTGTGTGCGTGCGCGTGCGTTCAGTCAGAGGCCCAGCAAGTTCACAGAACGTTCCAGACCAGGAGTGCAGATGATTTGCTCTTCCTTCAGTGCAGGTAAACACCTCCTGTTCACGTTTGATTCAAATGTCCTACAAATTTATAATAATGTAATCTATTTATGTTTGTAATGGTTTATGGCCTGTTTTTGGTTTATGTTGTATCATATTTACATCATTACATGAGCATTGAACATGAGCAAAGTCTGTTATTTTGTAAGTGATTAGGTGGGGTGGGAGCGGCTAGTTTGAGGAGAGTTTGTTTCTGTTTTTGTCCTTGTTTATGTATATGGATGTATTTGTTGTATTGTTCTGTCTACTGTACTTGCTGTATGTTGTTGGACCCCCTCAAAAACGAGATGATATGCTCACAGCCCACACCATGGGTTGAGATTGAGAACCACTGACTTAACAGCATATATATCTCTCCACAGGGGGTATGTTCCTGGCCACGGGGAGCACCGATCACATCATCAGGGTGTACTATTTTGGAAACGGCCAACCCGAGAAAATCTCTGAGCTGGAGTCTCACACGGTGAGTCAAGTCGAACAGACAGTGTGTCATTACACGTTTCAAAAGGTACACGCTCTGTTGCCTTTGAATCCGAACGCAGCATTGTCGATTTGATTCCGGGTCGATCGCTGTACCTCACTGTCTCTCTCTTAGAGGAGTTAGGTTAATCAAACTAAATGGTTGAATCGATTATAAGAAAAATATTGCTAAATTAAGCAGTTATGCGAGCTCACAACACGACGCATTGTGACACGCTGTGAGCTTGTGCAATACTGTTTTAGTATAAAATTGTATAAAACTAGAATCTCGGTCTGTGTTGTTGTTGTTGTTGTTGTTTTGTAAAAAATAGGGCTTGGACAAATTAGTTGATTTATATATATATAAAAATACTTTATTATATTTTTTCACATTGAATCTTGAATATATACAATATACACAAGAACAGCAAACTAAAGCGCTTCTCCGTTATTCGACTAAGTGAAAAAGTAATCAATAGAATAATGGCTAAAATAATCAATTAATGCAATTATGTAACCCTGATGACTCTCTATTGTCGTGTCAGTGAAAAATGGTATAGAAAGAACAACAATACGGACAATCAGGCCTAAAAAAAAAAACCTTTGGTTTCCGGTTGCCGACCGACTCTATTAAATATGCGCGACTCATATTATTTTATTGGCATTTGGTGAAAAAAAAAAAAAAAAAAAACAGAATACGACCGAGTCAAGACCAAAAAGGTCTTTGATCATTAAAATTCTCTTTGATGAGACCATCGGGACACGCGACCTCATCCTACGTTATAAAAAATTAAATCCACGTAGGAATAGTTGTAGAACCACTATCGTTTGTAACAACACTGTCAACACAGCGCGCTGTGCGCCGCCATGTTGCTCAGCTCTGACCGGGGAGCGGAGCGCAGCCTCTAGACTAGAGCCGTTTAGAGACAGAGAGTGACGACAATGGACTGATCAATGACGCATGCAGCCCCACGAATAAGCAGTGAACGGAGATGTCGCAACTCTCTCAACTAAACCGCGCTGCCTCCGACAGAAATATTTAGGGGAACATGTTTTAACGTGACATGCAGACCCGGTTCAATGGGAAACACAAACACACATTGAATAACACACGCCGATATTGTTGTGTTTCTGTTGCGTGTGTGTTGTGGTGCCACTGCCACCGCACATTCAAATGCCACCAAAAAAAAGCCAAAAGCCAACCGCAGGGCAGCAGAAAATATCAGCAACCCTATTTTCTAAACCTGCTGCCTCTACTCCAGGTATATGTCACTGTGTAATGAAAACAATGTAAAGTTGTATTAACCATTAAAACTGCCACAGTTATTTCACATAGCCAAAATATGAAATATGTAGAAGCCTATCCATCATTGCCGTATGATTTTTTTTTAAATCCTTGCTACCCATCCTTCCCACGAAAAAATAAATAAGTAAAATAAAATAAAATAAATTCCTTGCTACCCATCCTTCCCACGAAAAAATAAAATAAAACATAAAATAAAATAAATTCCCTACCTACTCAGCCCAAAAATGACAGCCAATCGGAAACCAAAGTTTTTTTTTTTTAGGCCTCACATGTCTGCAAGCAGTTCCTGTAAAAAGAGAGCTTATCTTTTAGCTTTAGGACACACAGGTTCTACCGTTGCGGTAACACTTGCTATGCATCCCATGTTTATAACGCATTATGAACACACTTATAAGACATTATAATATTCTCATAAACATGTATAATTATATTTATAAGCGCTCCTAAATTATCATTATACTTTATAACCTTAATCATAACACATTATAAACTTTATTATAATTACTTATAATATCAAGTATTATATATAATAACTAGATCGGTTTTGATATCAATAATCTCCATCCTTTTGATCATTAGCGTTATTAATTATTTAGTTACTAATTGAGCGGTACAGAGGGGGTGAAATTATGACAGGCAGTTGCTGCTGTCAAAACTAAAAAAACACTTTATGTTTGAAATATACGTGTGCTTTCTAAGTAAAGGTGTGATTTGGGGCACTAAAGATGAATACAAAATGAATGTCAACATCTTTATACTGTCCAATAATTAGATGGAGAGGGGATGAAAACATTTTTATCCCACGATTTTTGTAACCCATTTTGTTCACCCAATGTCAATTGTCTAATCCTGGGTGCTACACTCCCTCTGCCACCTCATGTTTCCTTCAATGCACGAGGAATGGTTCAATATTCATAGACACTTTCACTTTCAAAATCTTTCAAAAGATAGTGAAAATAGGATATTACAAGCTCCACGACACATTGGGTTGTTGTGGCACGTGGTGAGCAACCTTTAGGCTGCACACTTGTATGTCAAAACAGGGCATTGATCTACGTAAGAACATTAGGGGCGGCGGTGGCTCAGGGGTAGAGTGCCTGGATGGTAACCGTAAGGTTGCCAGTTCGAACCCGGGCTCCCCCAGAGTTACGGTCGAAGTGTCCTTGAGCAAGATACTGAACCCCTAATTGCTCCCGATGTGCTAGTTGGTGCCTTGCATGGTTTCCGCTGCCATCGGTGTATGAATGGGTGAATGTAATGCACAATCTCTGTAAAGCGCCTTGGATAAAGGCGCTATATAAATGCACCATTTACCATTAACCCATTCTGAACGGGCACCCATTTTGGTGTCAGCATCATGTTATGCTTTAGCTATTGAAAAATAGCAGATCTACAAGCTCATATCGCGCCACCGAGTGGCGCGATACGAGCTTGTAGGTCTGCTATTTTTGAAAAATCGAAGAACGACTGACATTTTTTTAGAATCTGATCTCAGGTCAGAATGGGTTCATCAGACCCAGTGTGTGTCCGGTGGAAAACCTCGTATGAATCTGATCTCAGGTCAGAATGGGTTAAAAAATAAACATGGAGATACGATGTTTCTGCCCAACAACGTCATGCTGTGGGGAGTCTTAACACAACGTTATGTGTCATTTTGACTGTTCAACTTACCTTACAGGACAAAGTCGACAGCATCCAGTTCTCAAACTGCAGTGATAGGTAAGGTGTGTGTGCGTGTGTGTGTGTGTGCGTGTGCGTGTGTGTGTGTGTGTGTGTGTGTGTGTGTGTGTGCACGCGCGTGTGCGCGGCTGCGCGCGTGCATGTTTTAAATGGAAGCTCTGGGTGTTGTAATGGGACTTGATGCAGTCAGCAGAAACACTACCTCCACTCAGTCTTCAGACACACCTGCTTTGACAACACACACACACACACACACACACACACACACACACACACACACACACACACACACACACACACTGTCTGTGTGTGAGGTGTTTGCAGAAAAACAAGCTCAGCTGTAATTCCCTGAGCTTGCTGTAATCTCAGCAGTCAGTCAGACTGGTGGGCCCATCAGGGGTGAGGCCGTCGCAGATAAAGGCAGCATCTTGTTTGTAGAAACAAAGCCCCCGTCTTAACAGCAGGGCTGCAACTATTCTATCCATTTGTTTTTTTTTGGCGCTTTTGATTGTATTATTTGTCAATGAATCCATTAACCGCTTATTTTATACTTCAATGGGATAACAGTGTTATCTACAAGCGTGCAGATCTTTTGACTATAAAAAAGAATCACCTAGAGGTCCTAGAACGACTAATGACAAAAATACGGATTCATTAACATAATTTTTTTTTTTTTTAAATGATCAAATCAATTAGTTCGATTAACTGTTGCGGCCCTAGCCTACACTTAACCACATGAACCTAGCTATTCTGGGGTGAACAGTCGGCTAAAATCTCACAACACGACATGTTGCAAAGTTGTGAGCTTCGACTCCCGGACCCGACACGGCCTTTACCGCATGTCATCCCCCCATCTCTCTCCCGTTTCCTGTCAGCCTACTTTCTATCCCTTAAAAAATCAATAAAGGCGTAAGCCACAAAAAAATATCTTAAAAAAAAAAAAAAAAAAGTAGCAGATCCGCAAGCTAGAAACGATGTACGAAGCGACGTGTTTCGAGCTTGTAGATCTGCTACTTTTTCCTGTTCTGTCATTTAAATCCTGAAACGTAACAGTTCTGGAGATATGACGTCAGAGTCGATATATTATGTGCTTGTGCGTGCGTGCATGAAGATGGAAGCAGCGAGTGTGTCTGCAGGTCAGGATGCCTATTATCGAACTGTGCATCATGTTCACATATATGTCTGTATGCGTTGTCATGTGCGGTCGTGCCGGTGTGTGCGTACATGGCGTGTGTGTGTGTGTGTGTGTGTGTGTGTGTGTGTGTGTGTGTGTGTGTGTGTGTGTGTGTTGTTCTAGGTTTGTGAGTGGCAGCCGGGACGGGACTGCCAGAATCTGGCAGCTGCAGCCTCAGGGCTGGAGGAGCGTTCTGCTGGACATGCAGACCAAATTACCTGGGTATGTATGTAACCACACCCACCATGTGTTGTCAGTGGTGGACACAGTAACCAAGCACATTTACTGGAGTAAAGGCAAGGCAGGCCATTTTATTTGTATAGTCGCAAATTCAACGACAAGACAATTCAATGTGCTTTACGCAGCTTTTCCAGGACGGGAATTATCGATAATGCTTTTTATACAGAAAGAACACAAAATGGCAATTTATATTCCTTAATCAAATAGTTAGTTGACCATTTACGATACAGCTGGGCCAGGCAATGGCTTCTTTGTACGAGGAATAAAATGAAATGAAAAGTGCACAGTCTTGACTCAAGACGTCCTTTGTCCGCCACTGTGTCAACTGGAGTTGTTCCTTTTGTTATTACAATTATATAAAAGCATGACCTATGCTATAATTTATCTCCTCCCCCCCCCCCCCCCCCCCCCCCTCCAGCAGTGCCTGCTGGTATGTGCACCACTGTTATAAAGAAATGGGCCGCAGGGGACTGGTTAAAGATTAATAAGCTGAGTGTAGACGAGGTCAAGTTTAGTTTCATTTGCATTGAAATGGCTGCTTTACAGAAGGGGATGTATTTAATAACGTGTTGCTACTTTTAGACCTGCTACGTTGTGCGACGCTGTAGTATGATCAAGTAAGGGCATAAATTAATTCATGAAAATACATAAAAGTTAAAATATGGCGATAAGAAGGTTTTTTGCCCTACAGCAACAACTTTTTCTTTCTTCTCGCATTTTCCTGAAAAACGGTTTTTGGACATACAAGGTGTCCGCACAACATCAAGGAAATGTTCCTGGAAAACAGGAAGCATTCCCTCCTCAAATCACACACTGAATCATTGTCTCCACCAGGCCGAAGGCATGGGGGGAGAGTATGTTTTGCACTCCGTCCGTCCGTCCGTGTGTCCGTCCGTGTGTCCGTCCGTGTGTCCGTCCGTGTGTGTGTCCGTGAGCAGCTAATCTCGGCCACCGTTAACCCGGTCGATGCCAAATTTTGCACACACACTCCCTGGATGCCAACGATGAACCTCTGCCCCAAACTTTACAGAACGGCCTGTTATAGCGCCACCAGGAGGCCGCTTTGTGCAAAACAAGTTTTTGCACAGTACACCTACAGATTTTGTCCAAACATCGCGCAAATTGGTACACAGTCTCTCTAGAGCCATTCAACGAAACGGTCTTTCAGATTTCTCAGACTCCATCCTGATTTACTTTTGTTGCCCTTTTATCCAACCACCAGATGAAGGCAAGCTGCAATGTCCTACATTCCTATCCTGGTGGAGACCTGTGCCCAGAAGGGCACTTTTTCTAGTTTTTTTTTTTTTTGCCAATATTACATTCAGTTTGGTCATGTAAAAAGTTTAAACAAGGACGACTAGAGGTGTGTATTATAATTGAGCCACTGAGCTCAAATATTTGATGTCGGCTTACATCATTATGTTACATCATCAAGGAAACGTAACGCAGGGAAGGGCATTGGCTTGAGACGAGCTTTCAAATGCAATCACATGCAATCCCTGACCTTCATGTTTGGACTGTGTGTCAGATGAGTCAGAGAGCTTACAGTATACAAGTTGTTGATTGTGGTGTGATGATGACAGTGTATGGAGTCCTGGTTGGATTTATTTTAAAAAAAGACAGGAGGAAAGTTTCTGAATCACTTACTCATGTCATGTAACCCACCAGGCAGGCACGCATGGAGCGCATGGATGGTGCTTTTTCTTCGTCGCATTCGCTGCGTTCATGTCAATGATGTAAGCCGTTCTGCTTGCACATGTGAAAAGTTTTCCACCCTGCTCTGGGCAGGAAAAAAAAAAGCTTTTGCATCATCATAGAAATACATCATATATAGCAGGGGTTCTCAACCCGTGGGTCGCGACGCCTCGGGTGGGGGTCGCCAAATTATTTTGGGGGGTCCCCAAAAAAAAGAATTTTTTTTGTGTTATTGTTTTTGCAACTGAATGGCAGGGAAAATGGAAATGGCGAGTTCACATAGTACACGTACATGCGTAAACTATCCTTATTGATTATATCTGGTTTCAGTATTTATTTATGATATATTTTCTTTATTATTAAGGTCATTTTTGGAGTCAGTTTGTATTGGGGGGTGGGGAGAGGGGGGCGGGGCGGGGGTCGTGGGACATGGCCAAAGCATTTCCAGGGGTCCCCAGCCAAAAACGTTGAGAGAACCCCTGATACATAGGGTGACCAGTCGTCCCACTGTGGCCAATTTTGGCAAGAACAGTTGTGCACAAACCTGCACACGCAATAATGTCTGCTGATGCTTATTTGTTGGTTCGCTGCATTAAACTCTGCTATTTCATTTCTGGACATTTCATAGACAAACATTACAACACAATGTGTCTGTTTTTCCCTCCAGGAAGTACAACCCGCCTCTGCTGGAGGACAAGGTGACCAAGCTGAAGGTCACCATGGTGGCGTGGGACCGCCACGACGGCACGGTGATCACCGCCGCTAACAACCTGACGCTCAAAGTGTGGAACTCCACCACGGGAAACCTGGTGCACGTGCTCATGGTATGAACACGCTGCACCAACGCAAGTTACACACAACGCGTGGATTCAGGTTTCTCAGCCACCGCAACCCGATTTCAGTCACTTAAGATTCCATAGAAGCGAATTATCTTCTATGGAAGCGTGCCATTCACCGAAAATTGGCTCTCTACAAGCTTACAACACGTCGCAGCATGTTGTAAGCTTGTTATTCGTTTATGAAACACAGCACGTGTGTGTGTGTGGGGGCTGCTTTCAGACTGTTTCATAAATCACATATTTGGACTTGGCCTAACAAACATTTGACACAAACTCACTATTTCTGACAATGCCCAAAGGGGCGCCAGGTTTGAATGTTGTTAACTGGGAAGTGCTGTGTTAATGAATGTGACGATAACATTAATAGCACTGATTGTCCAACGATAAACGCGAGGAACTTCATTTTATATATAGCGCCTTTATCCAAAGCGCGCTACGATGTGCATTTCATTCACCCATTCACACACACACACACACACTCGCACACCGATAGCTGAGGAAACCATGCGAGGCGCCAACCTGCTCATCGGGAGCAGTCAGGAGTTCAGTGTGTTGCTTTAACACTAACCCAGGGGGAGCCGCGGGGAGCCAACCAGTAACTTCTGGTTCCGGCTCTTAACTGCTGAAGAACGGCTCAGTGCATTTCCTGCTCAGAGCTGAGACAGACGGTGAACATTCACCTCCCCCTTCTGCCTCCGTCCACGTGAACTCGCTCCATGCACTGTGTGTTCACTTTCGGCAAACAATACTTGTGTCTTCTTGGCTGATTGTCAGTGTCCTACACACACACACACATGCACACAAAGGCTGGTTTGTGTAAAGCACCAGATCTCAACACATAGGGTCTGGGGTCCAGGGAGCCCCCAGGTAAATAACGTGGAGGCGGAAGGCAGGCTGAAATGTCCACTTCCGGTTTATTTCCGTTTGTAATATCCGTTGCTCAGGAACGTATAGAACGTAGAACCGTTCATACGTTGGCGAAGAGCTAACGTATCACAAACCACTGAGAAGACCACGGGACGGAGATCTCCGTCATCGGCGGTGAAGCGTTGGCTTAGACTTGACGGAGATCTCCGTCAACGGCAGGGAATGTCTCTTCATATTGGTGTAGTGTATAACGTGGTCAGCAGCACCTCCTCAACGACGCGCGCTCCTGCTCTCCGTGTTGAACCGTGCCTCCGTGAAATTAACCCATTCTGACCTGAGATCAGATTCATACGAGGTTTCCGCCGGACACACACTGGTCTGATGAACCCATTCTGACCTGAGATCAGATTCTAAAAATGTCAGTCGTTCTTCGATTTTTTCCAAAAATAGCAGACCTACAAGCTCGTATCGCGCCACTCGGTGGCGCGATATGAGCTTGTAGATCTGCTGTTTTTCAATAGCTAAAGCATAACATGATGCCGACACCAAAATGGGTGCCCGGTCAGAATGGGTTAAACCGCTTTGACCACGACCGGTGTTCTATAGCTCTGGATTACATTATTTATTATGTTGTTCTGCTTTTATTCCTACTGGACGACAAGCTGTTCTCTCACCTCTCTCTGGTTCAGAGAGAGGTGGTGTGTGTGTGTGTGTGTGTGTGTGTGTGTGTGTGTGTGTGTGTGTGTGTGTGTGCGCGTGTGTGTGATGACATCTCACAGTGTGTGTTGCTGCTGTGTCACGTTTGTCTTCTGCAGGGTCACGAGGACGAGGTGTTTGTCCTGGAGCCGCACCCCTTCGATCCCAGAATCCTCTTCTCCGCCGGGCATGATGGGAATTGTATTGTGTGGGACCTGGCCAGAGGAGTGAAGATCCGCTCCTATTTCAACATGGTGAGACCGTCTGTTTCATGCTTTCAGTCGTTGCGCTGGTTCTCAAACCGTGCGCCGCGAGGATATTGCAAGTGGGCCCCCGTATAATCGACAAAACGCAACGTAAAAAAGATGGAAAAAGCCATGGCATTTTTCTTTAAAAACCTTGGAAATGTTGCTTTCGTTGTTTCACCGATAAATAGGAACTTGAAGTATAACATATTAGTTCCATTCATTCAAGCCAGAAAGCGACCAATGAATTCGTCATTAAAATAAACATTCTCTGCAAAGTGACCATCTGACCACTAAACGCTGCGGCCAAAAGGCTGCAGTGTTTAGTGGTGAGATGTGTGTCCTATCTCCTCGTCTCGCTCATCTTCCAGCAGTGTTCTGCCAATGTTCTCTGTCGACCTAATGGCTTTGTACTGTGGGAGGTTAAGGTACACTTATTTCATGGCTTCAGATTATATTTTCTGTGTGCGTGCGTGCGGCGACATCAGTCATTGTTTTACTTCCGTCCTCCGTCCCCATGGTAACCAGTGACAGTATAATAATGACTAATGCAGTGAGTCACTCAGTCAGCCAGCCAGTCAGGCGTTGTTGTCGGGCACAGACCTCGTATCTCCATCTATACATTAACCCATTCTGACCTGAGATCAGATTCATACGAGGTTTCCGCCGGACACACACTGGTCTGATGAACCCATTCTGACCTGAGATCAGATTCTAAAAATGTCAGTCGCTCTTCGATTTTTCAAAAATAGCAGACCTACAAGCTCGTAGCGCGCCACTCGGTGGCGCGCTACGAGCTTGTAGATCTGCTATTTTTCAATAGATAAAGCATAACATGATGCTAACACCAAAATGGGTGCCCGGCCAGAATGGGTTAATGCGATAATTTGGCATGTAACAATATCATATCGTATATCGATATATATATCGATATTAATCCCGACGATATGAATCGATTTAACATTCCATGCCACAGGACGCCTTTTGACGCCTGTCCCATATATGGCCTAGATTGCCAAGGACGCCTTTGGACGCCTTTAAAAAAAATATATATATATATTATATATATATATATATATATATATATATTGCTCAATGGATTTTCATGTTCTTGTTTTTTTTTGTTTTTTTTTTTTTAAGATATTTTTTTGCGGCTTACGCCTTTTATTGATTTTTGAAGGGACAGACAGTAGGCTGACAGGAAACGGGAGAGAGATGGGGGGATGACATGCAGTAAAGGCCGTGTCGGGTCCGGGAGTCGAACCCGCGGCACACTGCGACTGGATTACCAGTCCGGTGCCCAGACCGTTACGCTACGGTCTGGGCTTGTTTTTTTTTTTTTTTTTTGGCACATAATCAACACCTAGTCTACTCTAAACCCGGCAGCACTGAATGAGTTTTTAATACAATTAAAGAAGAAATCAATTTTTTTGGGGGGAGGGGGGGGGGGGGGGGTAGTGAATTATGGTGTGTGTGATGGATGTGAAATATGAGCTTTAATCATATTCCATCATATTCAAGTACTTTTGGAGAGAAATGAGACTGAGTCACTTTCAGTAGTAGAGAAATAATAAGCGATAATGTGTCACACTACAGTGTCACCAAAGTATTTTGCTTGTGACTAAACGATGACTACCGTACATGGATGGTTCTGTTATACATTTCCAGAAAAATATCGGTTTTTGGACGTGCAAAGTTTGTGCCCGATAGAGACAATAAAGTGCATCAACCCATTCTGACCTGAGATCAGATTCACACGAGGTTTCCACTGGACACACACTGGTCTGATGAACCCATTCTGACCCGAGATCAGATTCTAAAAAAATGTCAGTCGTTCTTCGATTTCTCAAAAATAGCAGACCTACAAGCTCGTATCGCGCCACTTGGTGGCGCGATATGAGCTTGTAGATCTGCTATTTTTCAATAGCTTAAAGCATAACATGATGCTAACACCAAAACGGGTTCCCGTTCAGAATGGGTTAATAACGCTGTGTATCCTCAATCCAATTTGGTACTTCCGGGCATGACTGACACAACGGTGGCATTCAAACCAGTAGTCTAATATTACCAGGGAGGACTCTGTCATTATTCCTGTTTGAGGCAGAGCAACATTTAAGGCATTTGTTTTCACAGCTTGTCGCCACAAAGCAGTGATTTATCAAATAATCTAGCACAGCGGTGCTCAGCGTTCTGACTGTCGCAGGGAATCTGTAATCAATACGTTGTGGTGAATGTGATACTTTTTGCTTGACACTCATTTGCAGAGTAATTTTAAACAACGCGTTAAACTTAAAGGACCACTTCACCACTTTTCAACCTATCTTCATATAATAGGTCCTCTTTTTCCCTACTCGGTCTGTGTCTCATAGGGAGGGCTGTGGGCAGTTCAAAAACCGTCTTCCAGTGACATCATCGATGGAGAATACAAGCTAATAGAAACTGCAGGCTCTCTAGTCCTGAAAAGTTGCAATGCGAGAATGGAAGCCATCGTTCTCACGATAATGAAAATCTAAACATTTTTGTAAAAAAAATATCTTGTTTAAAAAAATATCTGCCTAATGATGATGTCACTGGAAGACGGTTTCTAAACTGCCCACAGCCCTCCTATGAGACACAGACTGAGTAGAAACAAATCGTGCCATTTTATCATGATTATTAGTGAGGACCTATTATATGAAGATAGGTTGAAAAGTGGTGAAGTGGTCCTTTTACCCATTTTGGGCGGGAACCCCTTTTGGTGTTAGCATTATGTTATGCTTTAGCTATTGAAAAATATCAGATCTACAAGCTCATATCGCGCCACCGAGTGGCGCGATACAAGCTTGTAGGTCTGCTATTTTTGAAAAATCAAAGAACAAACAGACATTTTTAGATGGTCAGGTCAAAATGGGTTAAAGACTACTTCTAGCCATTAGCAGAGATTCTCAAATGGAGACTTGAATATAGGAGGGGGCGGGGTGGACGACGGTGCTGCATGCTCACAGTCAGAACAGTCTCATTGAAAAACATGTATCACATCGCATCACTGGTGTAATAGTGAATAATCCCCTGCGTGTGTGTGTGTGTTCCCGTGGGCAGATTGAGGGTCAGGGCCATGGCGCCGTGTTTGACTGTAAGTGCAGCCCAGACGGGCAGCATTTCGCTGCCACCGACTCCCACGGACACCTGCTGATCTTCGGCTTCGGTTCCAGCAGCAAATACGACAAGGTAAACAACAGAGCCGCGCTAATCCACCACGAGGCTCTACACACACACACCAACATAATGCCTGTCTTTTCACAGCAGTGGGTCTCAAACCATTTCATGTTGAGGAGACCCCTGAATTAATGTTTTTGCCCGTGGATCCCCTCCACTATTGCCTATCTGAAAAGTGGGGCCAGGAGAACAAGATGTTTCAAAATGTGTCAACATTTCTCAATATTTTTTTGTGGAAATGAGCAGATCTACAAAATCCGATGTACTGTATAGGGTTAAATCGGTTAACCCTCTAAGACCCAGCATTGCTTTTTAGCAACAATTCTATTTTAATTAATTACTAAATTATTATTATTTTTTTCTGTTCTTTTTTCACCTAAACGTCATCAGTGATGTTCATTGCAATGCCATTTCAATGCCATTGGTCATGATATTTGCATATAAATACCCCCCACAGAGGCTGAAATTCGCACAAATAAAAAATGTCTGGACAATTTTTAACAGACTTTTGACCTTTACCCTAATAAAAGTAGGTAAAATAATTGTAATTTATGTTTTTTGTGATCATTAGAATGTCTAGAACATGTTTTATTCATTATTGTGAAAGATATCCCCCAAATGTAAATTATTAATTTATTATATTATATATGTTCCGCCGCAAATCTGATATCTCGCCTCTCTTTGTGTTTGTCTCTGTATTATTGAAAATAAGAATATATATATTTTTAGAATCGATTAGTACGTGCGTTCGCGTGTCTGTGTGCGATTAGTACAACTATTGCATCCTATAGTCTGCAATTTTTGTCCATGTTGTGTTTTAGTTCTGTTCTTTTTAGGGACGTTTTTTTTTAGATGGTTTTATGTTTTATGTTGCACTGCAAGTGTCTGACGGGGAACGGTATTTCATATTCTTTTATGTATGTAAGTACATCGGAAACTTGACAAATAACATAACATACAGGACACGCACCAGTCTCACAGGCTCACACTAAAGGTTCCAAATGTAAACATAGAGTTGGGGGAAAACAGCCTTTTGTTTTAATGCCCCGACCACGTGGAATGATCTACAGCTTAACCCATTCTGACCTGAGATCAGATTCACACGAGGTTTCCACTGGACACACACTGGTCTGATTAACCCATTCTGACCTGAGATCAGATTCATACGAGGTTTTATGCCGGACACACACTGGTCTGATGAACCCATTCTGACCTGAGATCAGATTAAAAAAATGTCAGTCGTTCTTCGATTTTTCAAAAATAGCAGACCTACAAGCTTGTATCGCGCCACTCGGTGGCGCGATATGAGCTTGTAGATCTGCTATTTTTAAATAGCTAAAGCATAACGTGATGCTAACACCAAAATGGGTTCCCGTATAGAATGTGTTACATTTGTTCTCCCATAACATGCAGTCAATTTAAATCTTTGATCACAGACGTGTATTATATCACGCGATGGGGAAACGTTGCTGCTTTGTTTTTTGCTATTTGTTTGTTGTTTTATTATTCATGTGAAATGTTGTGTTACGGTGTATCTCGACGACACTGCAAATGAGGGCAACCTCAATGTCTTTCGAGAATAAATAAAGGCCTCTCTCTCTCTCTCTCTCTCTCTCTCTCTCTGTCTCTCTCTGTCTCTCTCTCTGTCTCTCTCTCTCTGTCTGTCCCCCTGGTGCAGATAGCGGACCAGATGTTCTTCCACACAGACTACCGTCCGCTGATCCGCGACGCCAACAACTACGTCCTGGACGAGCAGACGCAGCAGGCGCCCCACCTCATGCCCCCGCCCTTCCTGGTCGACGTGGACGGAAACCCCCACCCGCCCAGATACCAGCGCCTGGTGCCCGGCAGGGAGAGCTGCCGAGAGGAGCAGCTCATCCCCCAGATGGGGGTCACCTCCTCAGGTAACGACAGGGACGGGACGCCATCTGGCTACTGGCCACAGGGGGTGTAGTTGGAGCGATGTGGTCCGGTGGCCCCCCGGGGTTCTCTGAGGGGGTTCCAGGGCAACATTTGTTAAAGATGGAGTGCCGTGATATTTCTCCCCCCCTTAAAACACGATCATCGGGTACTATTTTTCAAAACGGTGTACAATAAGTGTTAAAATTATGTTTCTATGTGGCCACACCCACCAGTTCATTAAAGGTATATTCAGTGATTTCACTTAATTCAAATATCACTTTTTTTTTTGTTTTGTTGTGATAATCCTCTCTACTATAGAGTGTGCTGACCATATAAGGAGTTCCTCCCTGTCCCCAGTTAACCCCTGGGGGTCAAAAAACCTTAGGTTTCGTTTTTGGCTCTCTATCCTGATTGGATGAAAGGCTGGGTCCCACAGCCAAAAACGAAACCTAAGGTTTTTTGAGTGAAATCACTGAATATACCTTTAAATATACCTGGTTTTCACCTTAGCACCACCCACCTGAATATAGTCTTATAGTCGGTAGGGATGGGTCCGATTATCGTTAATAGGACCCGGAATCGATTATGGAAATTAATAATCAATTTTTTAAATGAAAATCTGTTGGAAAGGCAATATTGTCATCCAAACAGGACAGGGCTTTAGGCCTAACAAAGTGTGCCTGGGATGTGTCTGTGTAGCTGCATGACTGAGAAGAGTGGGGAGGCATACTATCATCCGACAGAGCATTGCTCCGAGGTGCGCTGCGGGTCGGGAGAGGGTTGCGGTTAGGTTTAGGTGTCTGCCCCGGGGGAGGTTAGGGTTAGGGTGAGGGAGGAGGTAGGTTGTCGTTCGGACCAATGCTCCGTCGGATGAAAGTACTGCACTCAGAGGAGTGTGAGTGACTGAGTGTGAGTGGTATTAACGATTAATCGCTAATATTGAATCATACAAATCGATTTTTCATTTTGGACACATTTACACATCCCTAATAGTCGGCTAGCCTCTTGCAGGGCCACAACGTAAAGATTGGCACAAAGACCCCTGAACCGTGAACTGAAATTGAATTGAAGCTAGTTGGCCTCCCCGCTTCACAGACACTTGTGAAATAGGGTGTGTGACATAAGGTACACATTCAGATTGGTTAAACAATGTGCATGACACCATGAAAGTCTAGTAGTCGCTATTTTAACAGCTCTTTGCCCGGAGCTTACACTGTTGCCTGCTAATCTTACCCCATTTGTCAGCTGCAAAAAGGCCCTAATTAGGCAGATGATGCTGTCCTCTCAGCCCATTATTTGCTCGGAATAAGCATTGTGGCTTATGTGGTGTCTGCGCTCTGACCTGCAGCATTCTCAACAGTAAAACAGCAGCTTTGGTTGAGAACGAGGTTAGCTTTGTGCAATGTGGGATTCCCGTTGGAAACATCAGAACATTAAATAATGTGGATAATATAATTTAGCTTGCAGACAAGAACAGTTTTTCATGTTAACATCGATGTGATGTGATGTGATGTGATGTGACGTGATGTGATGTGACATGATGTGATGTGATGTGATGTGACGTGACGTGATGTGATGTGATGTGACATGATGTGATGTGATGTGACGTGACGTGATGTGATGTGACATGATGTGATGTGATGTGATGTGATATGACGTCCCATGACAAGCCCTAGTAGGACGTTGATATTCATTCATCAGCCAACACTCCCCACTGAAAGGTAGTAGTTACCCACAGTTTTGACTGTATCATCATACATCATCACATTCCATGCTCAGCCAATCAAATCATCACATTCTGTGACACAGGTGCTAGAGCCCCTAAAAAAAAGAGAGAATTTAAGTTAACACTTAAAACCTATTTAAAAAATATGGAAAATAACTGCTCGACAAGCTCACAATGCGATGCATCCTCTCCACTCAATCCTGATCTAAAGTGAAATGAATCTGCAAAAACATTGGAGTTTGGAGAAAATATGCATTCAAAAAATGCAGACGCTAGGGGGCGTGGCGGCGGAAATTGCCACCCCCTGTATCTCTCCATCCATGTCATGTCAGGTTTGAACCAGGTGGTGACTTGACGACCCCGTCTCTCTCCTTAGCCTGGCTAATAAGCCAGACTCAAATCACACGGTCGTGTGGTATTTGAGAGAGGCTGTGTATGGATCTTGTTTCCAGGGGGGGGGGCGGGTTGAAACATTTTCTCTTTGACGCAATTGCTCAGAGCTACTGTCAGTCAAAGGTCTCAAGCATTGAAAGTCACTGTACCAAAGCCCGCCCCATATTGCATACCGTGTCCCGATTGGCCGCCCCAGTTCTCTGGTGTAGGAAATGGGCGTACAATTGAGCCTCTCCAGACCGTAATCCGCCGGCAGGCAATTTTTTTTTTTTGCCAACGGCTGATTCGGTCTGGTTTATTAACCAGGCTACCTCTCTCCATCCATGTCATGTCAGGTCTGAACCAGGTGGTGAGTGAGCAGGCGGTGGACGGCCCCAGTCCTCTGGACACCATGATTCACAGACTGCAGCGGGAGCAAGACCAGAGACGGACCGGCACCAACGAGCCCCCTAACAGCACCACCAGCCCTCCTCCTACCCCTGCAGCCATCAGCACCAGGTCCAACAGAGGTACTGTATGCACGCACACACACACACACACACACACACACACACACACACACACACACACACACACACACACACACACACACACACACGGGCACAGGTTCAGTCTCTTCATTGTATGCTTATCCCATTCTGACCTGAGATCAGATTCATACGAGGTTTCCGCCGGACAAACACTGGGTCTGATGAACCCATTCTGACCTGAGATCAGATTTTAAAAAATGTCAGTCGCTCTTCGATTTTTCAAAAATAGCAGACCTACAAGCTCGTATCGCGCCACTCGGTGGCGCGATATGAGCTTGTAGATCTGCTATTTTTAAATAGCTAAAGCATAACATGATGCCGACACCAAAATGGGTGCCCGGTCAGAATGTGGTTATGAGATTGGATGAGATTAAAACAGGACCATATTATGAGATGAAATGAACAATTTATTTATCCCTGATGAGGAATTCTGAGGCTACGGTAGGAGAATGGAGAACACAACAATGCATTGCATCGGAGAGTAATGGAAGGAAAAACAAGGATGACTCAGTCATAACCGTCAGGCGCAGAAAGCTCTCGTTTAGGAACATCTACAGTATAATCAGTTTGTGTGCATCATGTTACACTTCAGCTATTGAAGAATAGCAGATCTACATGCTCATAGCGCGCCACCGAGTGGTGCGCTACGAGCTTGTGGGTCTGCTATTTTAGAAAAAACATGAAAATGCGGCACTAATCTTTGAATATATATTCTTTCAGAGTATTTCGACGTCAGGCCTAAATGGGTTAATATTTTATGGCACGACCAGATTGATTAACCTCTTCATACTTTGTCACACAAATATGTTTGTGCACAAATAGTAAACATTGCTGATCTACAAGCTCAATGCCACGTGTCGTGCAATGAGCTTGTAGTTTCCCTCTTTTGTTGTTACGCCGATATGCTTAGTTTGTTTTTTTCCTCGCCTATAAAGCCATGCCCAAACCATGGATCAATTACGAATGGATTATTCAATAAAATGTTCGATACATTCAGTAGTACACACCAAGGTTATAATAGTTAACTAAAACTAACTAAAAAACGAAAACTAGAATTAAAAAAACATTTTAGTTAACTGAAACTGTATTGTGTGTTCACAAAACTAACTAAAACTAACTGAAATTATAGAAAAAATACCCTTAGTTATAGTTTTTATCAATATTTATATGCATTTCGGAAATTGTGTGACAACGATCAACGATTAAAATGATATAAAACACAATACCAAATGGTATCATCAAAGTGGAGAAATAAAGGACCAAAGTTACGTTTCTGAACTTTTAGAGTTTATATTTTTAAATGGTATATCTTTTAGGTTTTATTACACAATACTTAGTGATCTTTTTTAATCCTATACCTGACAAATAAACCAAAGTACGAAAAAAAAACTATAACTAAACTAAAACTAAACTAAAACTAAGCATTTCAACAAAATAAAAACAAAATAAAAACTAGCAAAACCGCTCTAAAAACTAACTAAAACTAACTGAATTAGAAAAAAACAAGTCAAAACGAACTAAAACTGAAAAAACCAAAACTATTATAACCTTGGTACACACACCCCTAAAACGGATTCAGATGATCAAGGTCCCCCCTCTCTCCCCCCACCCCACCCTCTCCCCCCAGGGTCCGTAGGCTCCCCCTCAGAGTTGCCCTCCCCTCACAACGTGGGTCTGCGGCGCAGCGGGCAGATCGAGGGCGTGCGGCAGATGCACAGCAACGCCCCGCGCAGCCAGATGGCCACGGAGAGGGACCTGGTGGCCTGGAGGTGCAGGGTGCTGGTCCCAGAGCTGGAGGACGCCACCGTCAGGTGACTACACACTTTAACCCATTCTGACCTGAGATCAGATTCATACGAGGTTTTCGCCGGACACACACACTGGTCTGATGAACCCATTCTGACCTGAGATCAGATTCTAAAAATGTCAGTCGTTCTTCGATTTTTCAAAAAATAGCAGACCTACAAGCTCGTATCGCGCCACTCGGTGGCGCGATATGAGCTTGTAGATCTGCTATTTTTCAATAGATAAAGCATAACATGATGCTAACACCAAAATGGGTGCCCGGTCAGAATGGGTTAATCACCCGTTAAAGACATGGCAGTTACCTGGCGCTATGAGCTTGTAGATCTGCTATTTTTTGAAAAATCCTATAGCCTGGGATGGAACTTTATTTCCAGCAGGGGGGTTACAAAGAGATTCCAACATCACAGCAAAGAAAAGCCTCACTTTGAATAGTGGGCTCTGATTGGTTAGCCACAACTCTGGGGTGAGTGAAATGTATTTCAAAGTGCCAGACCTATCTCCTCCAATTTCAGTCTCATCATAGAGAAATACATTTTAAATTCAAGAAATCTACAAGCTCAGAACGTGGTACAAGGCGACGCGTTGTACATCTGCTATTTTCAATAGTTTGGGTCCCGGGCAAAATGTCTCTTTTAAGGTCTGGAGCTTAAACGTTTGGGAACCACAGTTAATAATAATAATAATAAAACTTTATTTGTATAGCACCTTTCATGACATGAAATGCAGCTCAAAGTGCTTTACAGAACAATGGAGAATAAAAGAAAAGCAAGGCAACGACATTAAAAAACAAGCAGTAATGCAGTACAGTGAGGACATGAAAAATAAAAAATAAAAGATCAATTAAAGGCAATGTTGTAGAAGTGGGTCTTGAGCTGAGCTTTAAAAATGTCTACAGAGGCTGCCTGACGAAGGTACAGTGGGAGCTTGTTCCATGCCGACGGCCCGTAGAAGCAAAAAGCTGCTTCCCCGTATTTTTTAGTTGCCATTTTTTTGGGCAAAGCGAGCAGGCCGGCGGTGGAAGACCTTAGGGGGCGGTTTGGGACATATTTAGGCAGGCAGTCATGTAGGTAGGAAGGTGCGAGACCATAAAGTTGCTTTATTTGAGTCCACATTTATGAAATGCATCACATATTATTTTTCAGTCGCTTCTGATGTTGTACTCGAAATTAGGGCTGCAAGCAACTAGTCGACTATTCAACTAGTCGACTAGTAAATCCACTAGTTGACCTTGTTGGTACTAGTTGACTAGTTGATAAGAGAGGAAAAAAAGGGGGTGGGGGGGTTCCCATTTTTGTAAGCCTCAAAATCAGCTAGAATATAGTTCTAGTCACCAATGTACATCGTTTTTAAATGTACAAATATATATATATATATATATATATATATTTTACATAATAGGTAGTTAAACAACTAGTCGACTAGTAAAAATCACTATAAGTGAAAGCCCATGTGTGTCAGTCAGTGCATGTTTAATTCAGAATGTAAACAACATACATGAACACATTCACAGTAGAATAGGTAACACACTTAGAATGTAAACAACACACATGAACACATTCACAGTAGAATAGGTAACACACTTAGAATGTAAACAACATACATGAACACATTCACAGTAGAATGGGTAACACACTTAGAATGTAAACAACATACATGAACACATTCACAGTAGAATAGGTAACACACTTAGAATGTAAACAACATACATGAACACATTCACAGTAGAATAGGTAACACACTTAGAATGTAAACAACATACATGAACACATTCACAGTAGAATGGGTAACACACTTAGAATGTAAACAACATACATGAACACATTCACAGTAGAATAAGTAACACACTTAGAATGTAAACAACATACATGGACACATTCACAGTAGAATGGGTAACACACTTAGAATGTAAACAACATACATGAACACATTCACAGTAGAATAAGTAACACACTTAGAATGTAAACAACATACATGAACACATTCACAGTAGAATAAGTAACACACTTAGAATGTAAACAACATACATGAACACATTCACAGTAGAATGGGTAACACACTTAGAATGTAAACAACATACATGAACACATTCACAGTAGAATAAGTAACACACTTAGAATGTAAACAACATACATGGACACATTCACAGTAGAATAAGTAACACACTTAGAATGTAAACAACATACATGGACACATTCACAGTAGAATGGGTAACACACTTAGAATGTAAACAACATACATGAACACATTCACAGTAGAATAAGTAACACACTTAGAATGTAAACAACATACATGAACACATTCACAGTAGAATAAGTAACACACTTAGAATGTAAACAACATACATGGACACATTCACAGTAGAATAAGTAACACACTTAGAATGTAAACAACATACATGAACACATTCACAGTAGAATAGGTAACACACTTAGAATGTAAACAACATACATGGACACATTCACAGTAGAATAGGTAACACACTTAGAATGTAAACAACATACATGAACACATTCACAGTAGAATAGGTAACACACTTAGAATGTAAACAACATACATGAACACATTCACAGTAGAATAAGTAACACACTTAGAATGTAAACAACATACATGAACACATTCACAGTAGAATGGGTAACACACTTAGAATGTAAACAACATACATGAACACATTCACAGTAGAATAGGTAACACACTTAGAATGTAAACAACATACATGAACACATTCACAGTAGAATAGGTAACACACTTAGAATGTAAACAACACACATGAACACATTCACAGTAGAATAGGTAACACACTTCCATCTGCCATAGTGTGGCAGTGTCACGCAAACACACCCATATACACACGCAAGCACATTCACCTGCTGCAGATAATTGCCAATAAGTTAACACATATACAAATAAGTGTCTGACAACGACCGGGGCTGTAATAATAATTCTAAAACGGGTAGTCCCAATACTTCATTCTGATTGGCTGGTTACCGTCACGTGACCGGTGTAAATTTCACCGATAACCCACTCCTTCAATCACTTTGTATCAAACTGCAGCCTTGTAGCTGAACTGGGGAAGGGGAGCGCTTGATTGCTTTACAAACACATGCCGTGCGGGCGTCTAAGCACCGCCCGGCTCATATGACTGTGAATGTGTGGCTCCAGGCTGCCCTGTAAATACATCAAGCGCTATTCTCCCGTCACATAGGCTACTTGCGGAGCAAAACAAGGAAGTGTTTTGGCTCTGGGTCGCTCGCTCTGGTGGCACAAAGCGTAGATACTTTTGTGAATTTAATAGTTTTAATATTGCTATATGTTTGTAACCGTTTTAGAAAAGCAATAAGCCACTCGAGGCCCCAGCTTACCGGGTATTTTACACTGGCTGGGAGGTAGAAGACCCTCCCCTGCGCGTCGGGTCTGCCTACGCTCCCAGGCATATATATGTAAAATACCCGGTAACCTGAGACCTCTCGTGGCTTATTGCTTAATTATGTGATCGTCTCAGTGAAATGATCAGGTGATTATGTATTATTATTATTATTATGTATTATGTAATACTAGTAATATAACTGACAGGCCTACACCCAAACAGACCTACATAGCTGAAAATCGGATATGAATGAAAAGAGGACTGTTGTGTAAGAGACGGTATTGATGTTTGCTGTGTGCGTGTGTGTGTGTGTGTGCGTGTGTGTGTGCGTGTGCGCGTGTGTGCGTGTGTGTGTGTGTGTGTGTGCGCGTGTGCGTGTGCGTGTGCGTGTGCGTGTGTAGGAGACAGGTGAGCTGGCGTGAGGCTAAGGGGGAGGAGGAGATCAACATCTACCGGTCGGAGAGGAGGAGACGCACCGTCCACTCTGTGGCCAAGGAGAGCAGGGTAAAGTCACGTGACCGGCACCTGACCCCCGTCTGTGCTGTAGTGCAGTGGTTTTCAACCCTTTGCATTTCAAGGCCCACAGACCACCATTTGACGACAATGCCGTATCGAGAGAATTTGAGACCCGTAATGGTCTATTTGGTTTCATTTTACACTCAAGCGTTAAAAACTGTGGTTACCAACTTTCCCCACATTTTTCTTCCAAGTGAAAATTTGTCTGCATTTTTGTTTAGTTTCATCACTAACTATTTAACTTGTTTGTCATGCAACGCTTTCCCTCCTGATTGAATCCAATTGGTATCAATCAGGGGGGAAAAGAGAGAGTTACGTTGAAGCGCTGTGATGCTCACCGCCTCTCGACGTCTCTTTGCCGTTCTCTCCCGTTACGTCTCAGGCCCATCCCGCCTCCGAGTGTGTGGCTGACGACGGGAGGCGGAGCCAGAGTGGTAACCACGGTTACCACACACGGGCCGCCATCGAGGAGACGAGTCGCCAGAGCGCCGAGGTCGCCGACGACGACGACAGCACCTCCGAGGTAGGATAACCGTTACTATGGCAACGTCGCTCTCGTTTCCGCGGGGTTCTCTCCTTTTGCAGCGTGGCTCCATGCAGGCGAGCCGTCTAGAAGATGGTCATTCTGTGTGTCACCCTGGAGCCCAAATATTTACAAATGTATAAATTTTATTAATACTGGAAGCCATTGGAGGTCGGATCGGACTTTGATATGTGAGTCGCGTTTTAGTAGATTCAATTTTTATTTTATTTTATAGAAAGTGTTGTCTTTTTAGGGCGAGGCGGTGGAGGTGCGGCAGGTCAACGGACACTCCTCAGAGGAGGAGAAGGAAGAGGAGGGGAAGGAGCCCTGGCCAGATGAACACAGTAGTTCAAGGTAACACAACCTCAACAACACGCACGCACGCACACACACACACACACGCACGCACGCACGCACACAAAGCCCTATAATACTCTTTGTCATAAAACAGTGTTGCTAAAATGTAGCAAAACTAAGTAAAAATTTACACCCGTGTGATGTGAGGGGCGCTAATATATTAAAGTCTAACTCATGTTGATTAGGTGATGTAATGGTGTAATGTAATGTAAACGATAAAGAGACAATATGACGTAATGAGGCACATTATGACGTACATTTTCCCTTCATTGTCAATGGCGTTTACAAAACAAACATTAAACCTGTATATAGGAGGGGCTAAGGCCCCTCAAAAAAATATATTTCAACCTCAACAAATTGATTATTTGTAATCAAAATGGCTTATCGATTAAATCGAGTAACTGTTGTACTCTTACATACCAGTGACTACTCCAGTGATTAACTGTTGTATTCCTACACGCCAGTGACTACTCCAGTGATTAACTGTTGTACTGCTATACATACCAGTGACTACTCCAGTGATTAACTGTTGTACTCCTATACATACCAGTGACTACTCCAGTGATTAACTGTTGTACTTCTACATACCAGTGACTACTCTAGTGATTAACTGTTGTACTCCTATACATACCAGTGACTACTCCAGTGATTAACTGTTGTACTTCTACATACCAGTGACTACTCCAGTGATTAACTGTTGTACTTCTACATACCAGTGACTACTCCAGTGATTAACTGTTGTATTCCTATACATACCAGTGTCTACTCCAGTGATTAACTGTTGTACTTCTACATACCAGTGTCTACTCTAGTGATTAACTGTTGTACTCCTATACATACCAGTGACTACTCCAGTGATTAACTGTTGTACTCCTATACATACCAGTGACTACTCCAGTGATTAACTGTTGTATTCCTACACGCCAGTGACTACTCCAGTGATTAACTGTTGTACTGCTATACATACCAGTGACTACTCCAGTGATTAACTGTTGTACTCCTATACATACCAGTGACTACTCCAGTGATTAACTGTTGTACTTCTACATACCAGTGACTACTCTAGTGATTAACTGTTGTACTCCTATACATACCAGTGACTACTCCAGTGATTAACTGTTGTATTCCTACACACCAGTGACTACTCCAGTGATTAACTGTTGTACTTCTACATACCAGTGACTACTCCAGTGATTAACTGTTGTACTCCTATACATACCAGTGACTACTCCAGTGATTAACTGTTGTACTGCTATACATACCAGTGACTACTCCAGTGATTAACTGTTGTACTCCTATACATACCAGTGTCTACTCTAGTGATTAACTGTTGTACTCCTATACATACCAGTGTCTACTCCAGTGATTAACTGTTGTACTCCTATACATACCAGTGTCTACTCTAGTGATTAACTGTTGTACTGCTATACATACCAGTGTCTACTCCAGTGATTAACTCTTGTACTGCTATACATACCAGTGTCTACTCCAGTGATTAACTGTTGTACTTCCTACATACCAGTGACTACTCCAGTGATTAACTGTTGTACTGCTATACATACCAGTGACTACTCCAGTGATTAACTGTTGTATTCCTACACACCAGTGACTACTCCAGTGATTAACTGTTGTACTGCTATACATACCAGTGACTACTCCAGTGATTAACTGTTGTACTGCTATACATACCAGTGTCTACTCCAGTGATTAACTGTTGTACTGCTATACATACCAGTGACTACTCCAGTGATTAACTGTTGTACTGCTATACATACCAGTGTCTACTCCAGTGATTAACTGTTGTATTCCTATACATACCAGTGACTACTCCAGTGATTAACTGTTGTACTCCTATACATACCAGTGACTACTCCAGTGATTAACTGTTGTACTCCTATACATACCAGTGACTACTCCAGTGATTAACTGTTGTACTCCTATACATACCAGTGACTACTCCAGTGATTAACTGTTGTACTTATACATACCAGTGTCTACTCTAGTGATTAACTGTTGTACTCCTATACATACCAGTGACTACTCCAGTGATTAACTGTTGTACTTATACATACCAGTGTCTACTCTAGTGATTAACTGTTGTACTTCTATACATACCAGTGACTACTCCAGTGATTAACTGTTGTACTGCTATACATACCAGTGTCTACTCTAGTGATTAACTGTTGTACTCCTATACATACCAGTGACTACTCCAGTGATTAACTGTTGTACTTCTATACATACCAGTGACTACTCCAGTGATTAACTGTTGTACTGCTATACATACCAGTGTCTACTCCAGTGATTAACTGTTGTACTCCTATACATACCAGTGTCTACTCTAGTGATTAACTGTTGTACTTCTATACATACCAGTGACTACTCCAGTGATTAACTGTTGTACTTCTATACATACCAGTGACTACTCCAGTGATTAACTGTTGTATTCCTACACACCAGTGACTACTCCAGTGATTAACTGTTGTACTCCTATACATACCAGTGACTACTCCAGTGATTAACTGTTGTACTCCTATACATACCAGTGACTACTCCAGTGATTAACTGTTGTACTCCTATACATACCAGTGACTACTCCAGTGATTAACTGTTGTACTTATACATACCAGTGACTACTCCAGTGATTAACTGTTGTACTCCTATACATACCAGTGACTACTCCAGTGATTAACTGTTGTATTCCTACACACCAGTGACTACTCCAGTGATTAACTGTTGTACTTCTATACACACCAGTGACTACTCCAGTGATTAACTGTTGTACTTCTATACATACCAGTGACTACTCCAGTGATTAACTGTTGTACTTCTATACATACCAGTGACTACTCCAGTGATTAACTGTTGTACTTCTATACATACCAGTGACTACTCCAGTGATTAACTGTTGTACTTCTATACATACCAGTGACTACTCCAGTGATTAACTGTTGTACTCCTATACATACCAGTGACTACTCCAGTGATTAACTGTTGTACTCCTATACATACCAGTGTCTACTCCAGTGATTAACTGTTGTACTCCTATACATACCAGTGACTACTCCAGTGATTAACTGTTGTACTGCTATACATACCAGTGACTACTCCAGTGATTAACTGTTGTACTCCTATACATACCAGTGTCTACTCCAGTGATTAACTGTTGTACTCCTATACATACCAGTGACTACTCCAGTGATTAACTTTTGTACTCCTATACATACCAGTGACTACTCCAGTGATTAACTGTTGTACTTCTACATACCAGTGACTACTCCAGTGATTAACTGTTGTACTTCTACATACCAGTGACTACTCCAGTGATTAACTTTTGTACTCCTATACATACCAGTGACTACTCCAGTGATTAACTTTTGTACTCCTATACATACCAGTGACTACTCCAGTGATTAACTGTTGTACTCCTATACATACCAGTGACTACTCCAGTGATTAACTTTTGTACTCCTATACATACCAGTGACTACTCCAGTGATTAACTGTTGTACTCCTATACATACCAGTGACTACTCCAGTGATTAACTGTTGTACTCCTATACATACCAGTGACTACTCCAGTGATTAACTTTTGTACTCCTATACATACCAGTGACTACTCCAGTGATTACTCGGACTGGACGGCAGACGCGGGCATCAACCTGGAGCCGCCCAAGAAGAGCGTCAAAGTGAAGAAGAAGCGCAGCGACTCAGAGGAGGACAGAGAGAAGAAGAGAGAGAGGAATAAGGAGAGGAAGAAAGACAAGGCAGACAAAGACGAAGCGCTACCAAAGAAGAAGAAGCCAAAGGAGGAGAAAAGGAAGGTCTGTCCAGTCATCATCACCGCCTTTTCCGCTTTCCAACATTACGCTTTGTTTGTGAAATTGTGTCAAATTAAATAGATACAGAGCCTACACAGAGGCTCTATATATTATCTGTTCATCGCAGGCTATTCACAATGCAGATTGTATACAGCAGTGTTTCCCAAATAGTGGGTTGGGACCCATTTTGTGGGTTTTGAGTAATTATATATTCTTTTACGTTTCCTTCATTTGTTTTTAATTATTAGTAGGCTACAATTATCATTATTATTATTCAATAATATTGAATAATATTTTTCACAAATTTCCAAAGACATTCAAATTTTTTCATACATTTAAAACAAATCAAATAACTGTCATTAATACCTGTTTAAGAAGTTGTCCCGAGGGGGCATAGAACTAAAATGTTTGGGAACCACTGGTATATATCGCTGCTGTCAGGCAGAAACCTCTTATCTCTATATGCTGTAAATAAATGCCTTACTGTCACACACGTATCAAAAATAGCAGAGTGACAAGCTCAAGATGTGCTGCTTTATCTATTCGAATCACTTGCCACTGATAACTACAGTGACATGCATTGTTTAAAGGGATTGTGACATTAAAAAAAAGGTTTTGGAATTGTTCTTGTTTTTTTTTAGGTTTTCTAATCTCAATTGCACCCAAAAAACATGAACTTTTAACATTCAGTAGATTTTCTGTGATCTGGGGTTTTCTGGCTCAAACAGGTGCTCTGATTTGCCGGCAGTAAGTGACATCACTTACTGCAAATCCCATATATGTCAATGGGATTTGCCAGCAGATGTCACTGTTTTCACTGTGTTGCCTGTTTTCATTGTAGCTCAAAAGGCCCAAAAAACCCCAAAGAAAACTTCAGACCACAGAAAATCCACTGAATGTTCAAAGTTCAGGTTTTTTGGGTGTAATTGAGGTCATAAAACCTAAAAGAAAAAAGAAAAAGAAATGAAAATGAATGTCATAAAACCTTTAATTTATATACCGTCATATGACAAAGTATAAATTAAGCTTAAGAGGGTCGAATGAAACTAGCTTGTTCTTGTGTCAAGACATGCACATTTATGAACGAAACCATTATGAAACGATATATATAAAACATCTGTTTTGTCTGTTTTTCGCAGAGGCCAGAGTTCCAGGAAGCGGGGCTGACTTTAGAAGAGTGGCTACCGTCTAACTGGATCACAGACACGGTGCCTCGCAGGTGTCCTTATATTCCACAGATGGGGGACGAGGTACGACCACCTGTTTCTGCTTCTTTACACCAAACACTAAAGACGAGCATAGGAGTGCATTTTGTTTTACCCCTTTGTCGTTATGCCAATTAATTCCCCCCACACATATTTGCATGTTGTCACTGCTGTTGACGTAGAGCCTTCGTCCTAATCCTCCTGCCCCCTCCCAGCCCATAGCAATACGTGCAGTGATATCACCGTCTCCGCCACCGGCTTCTTCTCCCCAAACACAGGCCATTTATGTTCGTATATAGAGCGTGATGCATTGTGAGCTTGAAGAGTGGCTAATTTTGCTACTTTTGTGTGACACTGTGGTATGACCAAGTAGGGCATTAAATTACAGAAAAAGTTAAAATGATGGAGATGCAAGGTTTCTGCCTGACAGCAACGATAAGGTGTGTGTGTGTGTGTGTGTGTGTGCGCGTGCGCGTGCCTGTGCAGGTATACTACTTCAGACAGGGCCATGAAGCGTATGTGGAGATGGCTAAACAGAAAAAGATCTACAGCATCAACCACAAGAAACAGCCCTGGCACAAGATGGAGCTTCGGGTAAACAATGGCTTACTCTTTTCTTAAAGTGTAGCAGAAGGCAAGTAACTTTTGCGTCGGTTACACGTAACGTGAGCTTGTAGAACTTTCTTTCACGTCATCATTGTACAACAAAGTATAATACAGGGTTAAGTGGTTAAACAGACTAATCGATTTTGTCGACTATAACAAATCTTAAATTAATTTCACGCTTCTCGATTATTCGATTAAATTACACGGTAACTGGAAGAGTGGGCCAACTGAGAAGTCTGTTAAAACATGATTTGAACATTTGACATGTAACAAATAGCTACGAAATCTGGGTATAGCCATAGTCATGGCATACTGTAAACAATACATTTAATGGTACATTTAGGTCTGGTAATGTAAAAAGGCCAATTTCGCACGGAGGTGCTAGACTTCTGAGGTGCCCACTCTTCCTGCATCCACCTACATGAGCAAGATTAAGTCGATTATTGGTCATAAATTGTATCATTTTCGGTTAATTGCCCCAGCCTTACTAATTGTTTGACAAATAATTCCAGAAGCAATGCCACACTACCACTTGTTTCCAAGGTAATGTGTAAAACTCTATTGGAAGAAACCAAAAAAAAAAAAATAGACACACAATCCTAGCAGTAAATCACGACAAGCACGGCAGTAAAGCCTCTCTCACCGCCATGATCCATGTATTTTTATTGCCGACCCTCAAACGCTTGTGGAATATTTTGTCATCGTTGCTTTGTTACTGTGACAGGTGTGACAGCGCTGGTGTTTGACTTTCAGGAAGACTGCAGATATTTCTTGTTCATTTGAGCTGCTTGTCACGACTGAGAGCTGTTTGTGTGGTCGGTTCACGGCGCTTTCAAGTCATGGTCCCACAACGAAATGAACATAACCGTCCACTGGAAAATCTCTCTCTTAGAATTCTCAGAAGGTTTCTTAGTATTTCGTCTGTGTGGCATATGGTTGCATCCGCCGATCTTGAAGCGCGTTTATATAGTTTGTTTTGGGTACACGAATTGACGCAAACCCTGACTCTTAAAGGGACACTTCACCCTTTTTGCAAAATAATATATGTTAATGATGTTTAGAAGCTTTAGAACACTTTCCTGGGGGTCTTTATGTGTGTAATATGTGGTTTTAGCTATTTTAGATTGTAGCAGTGAGCACAGTGTCTCTGATGTCATGGACACTGGTCTCACTACCTTCCTGGACTACAATTCCCATAATCTTTTGGTGCACTGCTCCTCCTTGTGGATAGGGGGAAAGCTGTCTTACTGAGACAACATGTAGTCCAGGAAGGAAGTGAGCCCAGTGTCCATGACATCAGAGACACCGCGGACTCACTGCTACAATCTAAAATATCTAAAACCACATATTACATACATAAAGACCCCCAGGAAAGTGTTCTAACGCTTCTAAACGTCATTAACATATATGAAGTGTCCCTTTAACCCTTTGAGCTGGATGAAGATTCATTTGTCTTTGGTGTTTTACATATTTTGCTTTGGGTGTTTTGTGTTCAGGAGCAGGAGCTGATGAAGATTGTTGGAATCAAGTACGAGGTGGGCCTGCCCACACTGTGCTGTCTCAAGCTGTCCTTCCTGGACCCTGACACAGGCAAACTGACAGGAGGCTCTTTCTCTATGAAGTAAGTGTGTGTGTAAATTATTACTGTGCGTGAGTGAGTGTCTGTGGGGGTGATGTTCTCGTGACAGTTTTTGGTATTCATCAAATTCTTAGTACCCCTGATTTATTTACTTCTTCAGAGGGTTCTTAAAAGTAAACAAGTAAGTAGTGACTTATTTATACAGCGCCTTTTTACACAAAGGTTGCAAATCAAGCAGACAGAATAAAAACATTGTTGGAAAAAAACAAAACAATGACATGCTGAAGAGATAGATCACGCTCGCAGATGGTATAAAAACCATGAGCCAGGGAATAGAGATGGCCAGATGGGTCTTTATAAGACAGGGCAACACATAATTCTAAACAGAGGAAATTCAACTGGCATTCTCATAAACAATAAATAGTTGTATGGTGTACATTTTGGGTAATTGTGTTTGAACTCTAGCTTTAGCGGAATAATATTTCATTTAAATGTTTGTGCTCCATGATCAAATAGCTGGTTTCAAATGCTAGACATGTACATTCTACAATGTACACGTTCATAGGCCAATACTATTAAGTACAGTCAATAGTACTAACTTACTCCACGTGTGATGTTATTACTGCATGCATGTGCAGTTCAAACGGATCCATGCCCACTACCCGTACAGTCGCCTTTTTCAGAATTGTTTAATTAATTAAAATGACATTTCCATATGTTACAAAACAACTGAAATTGTTGTCTATAATGTATATCGTCTCTGTCGGGTGGAAACCTCATATGTCCAAATCTGTTACTTTCCAGGATCCAAATTCAAAAATGGCAAAAGCAGCAGATCTACAAGCTCAAAACGCGTCACTTCGTGCCACATTTCGAGTTTGTGCCTCTGGTACTTTTGAAATGTTTGTGTGCCGCTGTAGTATGATCAAGTAGTGCATCACTTTACGAAGAATAACAAAACAAACATTTAGAATAATGGAGATAAGGGGTTGCTGCCCGACAGCAACGATATGGAGTGGTATGTACATATCGGATATTGTCACTTCCACGTCTGTTGCCCTGCCATTGCATGTGTTCAAAAAGTGCTTGTTGAGTTTTATATGTCTGTTTGTTTAGAGGTAGTGTAGTTGCTGTCCTAAACTCTGGGACAGACCTAGTAGAGCTGCCTCAGAGTTTAGGACAGCAACTGCACATTCCCTCTTCCGTTTAAGCCTGGCTTTCTAGTCTAGAGCTAAAGCAGACCCAGTAAAATCCTCTGTTTAAGCCTGGCTTTCTAGTCTAGAGCTAAAACAGACCCAGTAAAATCCTCTGTTTAAGCCTGGCTTTCTAGTCTAGAGCTAAAGCAGACCCAGTAAAATCCTCTGTTTAAGCCTGGCTTTCTAGTCTAGAGCTAAAGCAGACCCAGCTAAATCCTCTGTTTAAGCCTGGCTTTCTAGTCTAGAGCTAAAGCAGACCCAGTAAAAATCCTCTGTTTAAGCCTGGCTTTCTAGTCTAGAGCTAAAGCAGACCCAGTAAAATCCTCTGTTTAAGCCTGGCTTTCTAGTCTAGAGCTAAAGCAGACCCAGTAAAATCCTCCGTTTAAGAGGGTGTAAAACTTTACCCATAAAGATGGACCTGTGAGGGACCTGTGACGGTCCCTTTTTACACAGAATTATTAAATGATCAATTTACGATTTTTGCTGTGTGGTTGAGTCAGGGCTTAAAGCTCTCAGTCCTGGGTACTGATTTCAGTCCTGAGGATTTCATAGGGGTCATTTAATGAGATCACTGTAATTTAATGAGATCATTTTCAGTCATGGGATTTTTTTGGAGCTTTAAGCCCTGGGTTGAGTTGAGGCCATGTGCTCTGTGGCTAGATGCGCATTTGTGCGTCACACTCACACTACTGGATTCGCTATGAGCATTTTCATAATTTTGTATTAAATAATCTGACATATATAAATATCTTGTACACAAAACATCCTCTGTCATCTCCATTGCTCCCCCTGGTGTACAAATTAAAGAGGGCACATTCTTGGGATGAAACAAACCACAATAAACAAATATATTACAAATATGTTTATTTGTGCACAATGTTGATGACAATTAATTTAATTCCATGACGCAGTGGTTCTCAAAGTAGGGACCGGAGATCCCAGAGATCCTTGAGTGGGTTCCTAGGGGGTCCACACACTCCCCAGGTCAGGTTTGACCACTTTAACCCATTCTGACCGGGCACCCATTTTGGTGTCGGCATCATGCTATGCTTTAGCTATTGAAAAATAGCAGATCTACAAGCTCATATCGCGCCACCGAGTGGCGCGATACGAGCTTGTAGGTCTGCTATTTTTTTTTTAATCGAAGAACGACTGACATTTTTAGAATCTGATCTCAGGTCAGAATGGGTTCATCAGACCAGTGTGTGACCAGTGGAAACCTTCGTATGAATCTGATCTCAGGTCAGAATGGGTTAATGCTGATCTACAAACGCACAACGTGTCGTATGGCATTGCCATCGGATATTTTCAAAAATATCTTGAAATAAAATATTATTATTGCAAATAAATATTAATTTGGGGGTCCTTGACATGAAGTTGTTTGAGAACCAACCACTGCTAATCACCCATGATTGTGTTGAACGTTGGTTATGAGTTGAAATGACTTCTGTTCTAATTCCACACCACCACCATCTTTACCCGCCTTGTTTGTTACTGGGTTCGGTCGGTATGCTCTCACTGTTCTGTCATAGCCTTGGACTAATTTGCATATTTGCCATAGGTACCATGACATGCCTGATGTCATTGACTTCCTGATTCTGCGGCAGCAGTTTGACAATGCCAGAGACAGACAGTGGAGTATAGGTCAGTACCTCTCAATGCATCGCAGCATGACTCGATCATACATGGTGATTTTCTTTTATAAATTGATGTATTTTAAACCAGTCTTGGTGCACTTACTGGCATCTGACTCTGTGGAAATTCTGAAACATGAGGTTATATCTTCTCTTCTTCTCTGGAATCCTGCCTCAAAGCAGACCAGAGGTAGAAAACTGTCATTCCCTGATGTCATCGCAAGTGTGCCAGTAAGCAGGAACTGGGCATGGCAATGAAGGACCGGGAAGTCTGGCGTGGCATTGTGAAATCCATGATCTCGACCACGGTGAAAAAATGATGAATTATTTTGCGGACCCCCCCTGGCTATGCGTCGCGGACCCCACTTTGGGAACCACTGGCCTAGAGCACGTCACGAGTTGATTGTGAGGGGCCTTCAAATGGCCGGCCTCTCCAAAAAGGGGGCCAGTTAACACCCCGAGCGGCATAAATGGAGTCCTCCGTCCTATCAAATAGTAAGGCCCAGCGCTCAGAACGTGAACAACTCTTGATCTAAATCATTCCGTCCAATTCTAAGCAAAGATTATGTTTTAGACGGCCTATCGCGGTCCCGTCGCTAGTCGCGTTAGAATTAATCATACCTCCCGTTGTTGTCGATCGCCTCGGGAGTGTTTTGGCGACATCAAGCTACTTCAGCTACATCCGGGACAGCGCCTGGTGCGTCGCTAAATGTGCTCCGTTGCTGCAAATCGCCGGGCGCTCTGATTTTATGGTCCTAAATACCCCCCGGCGTTCGTGGTGTTAACAAGGTACTTCTGCAATATCAGCCATTATAGGAAGAGGCGTTGTTTCCTTTATCCATGATTCATGTCTGCTGTGTCTGAAGCATGTCAATTGTATTGTATGTAACATTGTTCTGCCCTGTAGCCACGTTTTCTTATTGTCTGACTGCACTGGCAGAGTTTATGTCCTTTGTAACAAGGTATTCTTGTACTTCTGTTTATGTGGACATAAATAAATGTTTCAAATGTGTACAGGTGACAGGTTCCGGTCAGTGATTGATGACGCATGGTGGTTTGGAACCATTGAGAGCCAGGAGCCCTTCCAGACCCAATATTCCGACAGTCTGTTCCAGTGCTACAATGTGTGGTGTGTATGGATATGTCTACTCACAGCCCTGGAAAGGGAACTTCCACTGGAATTAACCACATGTTATATGGCTTTACATACAAGGAATTGAGGTGCAATGTTTGACTGTAACAGAGCAACGACCTGCTGTCTACAGTGCACGAAATAATGTGACAACCAGACATTAAAGTTATTATTGGTAAAGTCATATTTTGTATCCAGAGTTCTCGCAGACACATTTCATTGACATGAGATGTTTATAAGATAAGATGTTTCTTTACATTTTATTTATACGATTAGATAGATTGTGTTTATGAGATAAGGGGCTCCATTTTCACCGCCGCCGTTGCCCGCGACGCGGCCCGCAAGTCAGCCGCTGCCCGAAAATTAGTATAGAGTATAGGAGCTCGCTCTGTCCCTTAATGGTATTTTGCTCCAGCGTCACCCGCTATCTATTATGCCGACACCGGTATTTCCGCCTAGAGGTGTGGTCATGGGCGTGTTGGCACGCTTTCCCCTAAATTGCTATTTTGGTCACACACATTTGGGAAGGCGCATAGTTGAGTTTAAAAGCAGCTGTAATGCCAAATTAGTTTGGTATAGCAGCACAAGTGAGACTTCAAGGCAGCAACACATCTCTCTTCTATGGGCTATAGACTGTAAGGCTTTGAAGCTCTTAAAGAGCATATAGTGATTGGTTTAATTATTGTAACGCCCAAACCACACCTATGCATAATGTAACGGTTAACGGAGGTGTTTTAGGGATTTAGACAGGTAACGAAAATACCAACTTTAGTGGGGGAATACCCCTTCCCCATTACTAAATCCCCAAATAGTGTATTTAGAATGCTCGAACGAAAATGGAGCCCAATATGTTTTCTATAAGATTGTAAAATGAGATGGATAAGATAAGAGATGACACACTTTGGTCATACTTTGAAGATATGGTTGCTTGCTTGGTTGCTTTGTCGGCCAGCATCAGCATTTAGCATTTTGGCTGGTTGAAGACCTGCGGCATTCTGGATCAATTTGAGAGGCTTAAGTGCAGATGCCGGTAGGCCAGTAAGGAGAGAGTTGCAATAGTCAGGTTTTTTTTATATGACTGATGTCTGAATAAGGGGCTGGGCTGACTCCGTCCTGGGTGAGGAAGGGTCTGATCCTTCGAATGTTATATACAGTATATCTATCTGTTATATAGACATTTTATTAATGCAAGAACAAATGGCTTCTATTTCACCATGCTAACCATTCAGGAAGATTGGACTATTGGAATCGTCACAGTCGACTCTGAGACACCGGTCGAGTAGACAGAAGTGGCATCTTATAATGAGAATAACACAAATTATATGATGATAAGGTTGTAAAGTTAGAGCTATATGAAACCCCCCCATAAACGTATGCATCGAGTTTACAAATTAGATTTTGTTGTCGATGTGTTCTTTGTCCTAGCTGGGATAACGGAGACACGGAGAAGATGAGTCCGTGGGACATGGAGCCCATTCCTAATGAGGGTGAGTCCCTCTCTAGTGACATGCAAACACACACGCTCACACATACATACACACACGCACACAAATGGGACCTGAACATATACACACACTTTCTTCCTCCCCCTTACTCTGGTTCATTCCCTGTCTGCAGCATCGTTCCCAGATGAGTTGGGCCTGAGTGTTCCGTTGACAGAAGAGGAGCAGAGGGAGCTGCTCTACGTCCCGATGGAAGGAGAGTGGGGCTCCTGTGCGCGCTCTGAAGAGTGCGAACGCATTATCAAAGCCATCGACCAGCTCTGCACGCTCGGTATGGTGTCTTCTTGCCTTAAATAAAATGTTCCGTTGGCTATATTCATTCCATAACTCATAAACCTAAGCTGAACTTTCACCGCTTATGTGACCAACATAACTTAACCCATTTTGGCCTGACATCGAAAATTAAAAAAAGATCCTGACAGTTTTCTGAAATACCTATGTTTCTGTATCAGTGGGTCTTAATATTTCATGTCAAGGACCCCAAAAATGATATGTAATTGGCCGCCAACCCCCATCTGAAAATATGTTATTCCAGGAACCCCTCAGAAGCAAAGATTTCAGTTAAAAACGTTCGCTCTGAAAGAATATATATTCAAAGATTTGTGCCGCAATTTTTTAAAATAGCAGACCTACAAGCTCGTAGCGCGGCACTCGGTGCTGCGCTATGAGCTTGTAGATCTGCTATTTTTCAATAGCTAAAGTATAACATAATGCTTGAAACACCAAGAGGAGTTCCCGCCCAGAATGGGTTAACCCAAGAGAACTGAGACCCCGCAAAATGCCCTCATTTTACGCAAAGTTAGGATTTGTTGAGGACTATTTTTGTTCCTGGAAGCTTTAGTGCATGTACGCAGTATGCACGCACGCACGCGCAGTCGCACACACACACACACACACACACACACACACACACACACACACACACGCACACACACACACACACACACGCACACACACACACGCACGTATTATGAGATCATCAGCCACGTCATCTAAGCTAGGATGGGAAGTGGCCTGTGAAGACGATTTCTCATAAAGCTGTTAAAGCCCTTCTCGTCCATGCTGATGTCTCCATGATGTCTCATCTGCCTGGGTCATCCACATGAGCCTGCATTCTATACGTCTGTTAACAGCAATACATGGCAAACATGCCAGGGGGGATACGGTAGCATTTTGAATTGATGTAAAAAGGCATCACCACATTATTCCATATGCATACAGTAATAATAGTAATAGTAATAATAATAATATAAAGGTTATTTGTATACAGTAGTACATTTCATACAGAACATGCAGCTCAAAGGGCTTTGCATTACAATTACTTAAAAAGCAAACAAACAAACATCAAACCAGGAAACGGATTAAAAGGAAGCAAACAGGAAAAAGAAAACAAGAGAAACTTCAAAAGAAAACGGCTAAGATTCTTAAGCAAAGCACATAAACAATGAATAAGAAATAAATAAATAAATTACCTTAAAAGTATTGTGAAGAGTAAAGACAATTGAAGGCCTAAGTAAAAAAAAAGGATATGTTTCAAAGTGTCAGATAAGATTTCAACAGAGCCTGTCTCTAACCTCATTATGTAAGGTTCCATAATTTGGAAGCATAAATTGAAGAAAGCTGCATCTCGAATGTTCTCTTATGCATATCTAAGCCTGCAATAGAGGATCAAGGGCTTGTGAAGGAACATAAAACAACAGGGAGCCTGTGATGTAGACTGATGTAGAGCTTTATAAACCAGTGGAATGACTCTAGAATCGACTCTGGAAGACACAGGGAGCCAGTTGGTCTGTAGCTGTAGACTGGAGTGATGTGTTCTCAGTTTTTCTGAATAAGATTTGACCTTTTAACGAACCTTTTTAGTTTTCTTGTATTTTTAAATACAGTAGCAAAAATACTGATAATAGCAGGCTAATAATCGATTATAGTCAATTATGAGAAATCTATTCGAATGTGTGTACATCATTTCATTGAAGTATAATACCGGTATTAATGTTCTACGTTTTCAGTTGGTCTTGAATTCCATAGCCTTAGATTGAGCACTGTTGTTGATGTGAATGTTGAAGTCATATTTGGTGATAATGAGAGCAGTCGGCTCAGATAATTCTGGCAGAGATAGTGGTATACCAGTATGTGCTGGCCAGTATGTACAGAGGCCTGTATGTCATAATGATAAGTAGGCTTCAGGTTTAAGGGCACTAGGGCAAGATTTTCAAAGGATGAGAACTTACCCAGGTAACCTTTGTACTGCTACGTAAACCTTTCTGTGTAGATAGTGTCATGTCCACCTCGCCTTTGTTCCTGTTTCACTGACTGATGCCTGAATAAGGCGAACATGCCTCAATATGTGTCACAATGTCCAACCAGGTTGTAGCTTAAGTGTTAGGTTTCAAGTACAGCGCTCTTCTGTAACATTTCATGGCAGAGGCCGACCACCTTTTGTCAGCATGACGTTATTGTACATTATAACGGTCTGTGAAGTGTCAACAAAATGAATAACTCAAGAATGAAAAACGATCGATCACAGCCCATGACTGCCTTCAAAATCAAAATGTATAATTCTAACGTAGTTCAGAAGATCAAAGAATCTTGAGAAAATTAATGTGAGACATATGGAAGATGTTTTGACAACATTTTAACAATGCAACAAAAATATTTTCAGGCTGGGGATTCACGGCTAAATACATATTAAGTTGGGGTCCTTGACAATGTTTTTGCGAACCAGTGACCTAAAGGTCATGGGTTATTGCGTTTGCAATAATGTCTTGTCAGGCTTCAAAGCTGCAGCTATATATGAATGTGGTCTTATATTACCGTCTTCATTTAAAGGTTTGATTACAACCTCTATATCTATGCCTAAAGTGAACCCTGTCTCGTCCCGCTGAGTTTTCCCAATTACTAACCTTTCCTTTCCTGTTCTATTTCCCAATCCCCACCCTCTCACCACCCTCTCCTCAGATGTGGCGGCTCCATTTGCCTTCCCAGTCGACCTCCAAGCCTACCCCACCTACTGCACCGTGGTGGCCTACGTCACTGACCTCAGCACCATGCGCCAAAGGCTAGAGAACCGATTCTACAGGTACGCCATGCCTGCAAGCCTGTCTGTGAGTGGCTGGGTAGCCTCGATACCCAGGCTTTCATTTCGTCTGCGCGAAAGATGAAAGCCTGGAAAAAGCCGTGGGCTGAACCAGTCTAAAAGTGGGAGTCAACCCTTCCGCGTAGGCGTCACTCTAAATGATGTGACGTAGCGCTGCACTAGGGGGGAGAGGAGGGGCCGGGGGTGACGGACAGATCGATGAGATCCAATCAGGGTGCACGCTTTTATGAGACGCGACCCTCCCATCTAGGCCAGAAATGTCTCTGCTTAGGTCAGGCTAGTGGCTGGGTAATGAAAATGAAGCCAAGTCTCTGTCAGGTGGAAACCCGACAGAGTCCAAAACTGTTACTTTTCAGCATTCAAATAAGAAAATGGCAAAAGTAACAGATCCACAAGCTCAAAACGTGGTGCTTTGTGCCGTGTTTCGGGCTTGTTGTGGATCTGCTTCTTTTGATGCTTTTGTGTGACGCTGTAGTCGGATCAAGTAGTGAATCAGTGCCGTCGCCAGGCGTACACGCAGTGCGCACTGTGCGTAGGGCAACACACCGAGGGGGGGGGCAACAAAATGCACCAAGCCGATCCTCATAATAATAATTGTCTCCGCGGCTCTGCCGCTTTATAACGAGCCCCCCATCGCCCGTGAGTGCTTGCGTCCTCGAGTTTCATGCTTGCTCATGTGGATCTGCAGTGCTCAGAGCTGAAAGGAGATTGCTGCCCGACAAAAGCAAAATGTAACATTGCTGTCGGGCACGAACCTTGTATGTCTTTGCAAATTTACTTCATCGTACAGGTGGGACACACAAAAGTAGCGGGAAATGCCGATCTACAAGCTCACAAGGCGCCCCATCGCGATGCGTTGTAAGCTCGAAGATGCTTGCTATTTCTTTTTTTAAATGTTGAATGTGAAAGTGGTAAAGTCTGCGGGTTTATACATATTTAACCAATGAAAAGTATAAACAGGAGCTTCTGACTAAATAACTACATTGAATCCATCGGAGCACAGGTACTTTTTAAAAGTTCGGGTTTGGGTTTCTGCCAGGCTGCCACAAAATGAATTTTTTTTGACAGCTTCATTGACAATGCAATATATATCGTTGCTGTCGGGTAGAAACCTCCTATCTCCATATTCTAACTTTCTGTGTTTTTTTTTGTAAAAATGCTGCAGTCAGAACTGCAGCATCACTCCCAATCTTCCGCCGTAGTCTGAAAACCCACCTTTTCAGACTCCATCGTGGCCCATAGCACTCACCCTACCCCCTTAGATAGCATTTCTGTAGACTTAGATAGCATTTGATACAGACTTATAGCAGACTTGTAGACAGCACTATAATTGCATTGTACTGTATGTAGTCATAGCACGTCATAGTACATACTGTATGTATAGCATAGTATAGTATATATGTATAGTGTCATTATATAGATATTCCACTGTTACGTTCTTAGCTTACGCATGTTTCATGATAATGCTTTTTATGTGATGTATTCCCATGCTTTTTTGTTCTTGCTTAATGTAAATCGCTCTGGATTAAGAGCGTCTGCTAAATGCCTAAATTGCTAATTGTGTGTCCAGGCGTGTGTCGTCTCTGATGTGGGAGGTTCGCTACATCGAACACAACGCCCAGACGTTCAACGAGCCGGGGGCGTTCATCGTCACCACCGCCAAGTTTGTCTCCGACCTCATGCTGCAATTCATTAAGTAAGTCTCTCCTACTGTATGATTAATTAAGCAATAATAGACCAGAGGGAGCGCTATACCATGAGGTATTGGCACTGCTGTGCCCACAGACTGTGGCTCACACCGGGGCCAATATCTCACAGTGTGGCACATCTTCAGTGTAGTGTTTATAGCACAGACAATTTTTTAAATACTACTTGGATGTCAAGACATTGATGACACGAGTTTATTATGAAAGTTTATCCCATGACAAACGTAGTTCCTTCATTCCTTCCCTATTCTAGCGCATCCAGGTGCAGGTTTGTGGAAGTGGAATTAACTTGATTTGGCTCATTTGGGCTATTTAGCTACAGGGTGTTAATTGGTAATTATCATCAAAAAATGTAATGTAAGTCATTTTCACCCAGTAGCAAAATGATGCTTTTATGTTATTGGCAACAGGAGATAGAAGCGCTCATTAGAATGACTCAGCCAATCAAAATGCAAGTTTGAAACTAACTGTGGTACAATGCGAGGGAAATGAGTGTGATTGAATGCTTGCCTCTTGTTAAGCATGTCAATTTAATAGGGCTGGTTCAGTCAAAATGTTCAAATATTCAGAAATGTTGCTATTTGGACATCATTTAAATAATGGGATGGTTCAGGGTTCATGTGCAATTGTGCATGTGGACAGTGGAGCTGATGAGTTCAACCGCTTACAATAATTATGTTGCCATGTTGATCTGCCCCTGGCTGCTTGTGGGTGTTTAGGCCACTGTTGTGTTGGAGTGAAGTGGTTAATTGGTGGTTATTTGGCCATAGCAACCTTTTGTTTCATCTCTTTGAACAAAACTGCTTCATAAGAACAAATTATATAGCTAATGATAGACTGATGATACTTGATAGCCTGATTCGCTGAACAACATACTACAATTGTCTTTATGTAGACATAGCACTATATAGTTTATCTGCATAGTTTGATTATATAGATATATTCCACTGTTATGTTCGTAGTTTACGTATGATTCATGATAACTAGTCTTTATGTATAAGTATCGCCATGTTTTTATTTAGTTCTTGCTTAATGTAAATCGCTCTGGATTAACCCATTTTTGGTGGGAACGCCTTTTAGCATTATGTTATGCTTTAGTTATTGAAAAATAGCAGATCTACAAGCTCATATCGCGCCACCGAGTGGCACGCTACGAGCTTGCTATTTTAGAAAAACCGAAGAACGACTGACATAGAAACATAGCTTTTTCAGAAAACTGTCATTTTCAAACTTAACCATTTTTAGAATCTGATCTCAGACCTAAATGGATTAAGAGCGTCCGCTAAATGCCCAAATTGTAAATTGCAATGCAACCGGCTTCGACTGATTTAACACAGACAAGATGCCAGTCCAGCCATTGTTTGGACCATGTGACATGCAGTGTCTGTCAACCTCTGCTCCTAATGGCGGACAAACGTCTCCTCTATTAATGTCAAATGATCTTACTCATACATTCTCTTTCCTTCTCTTTTCATCTCATCCTATATCTCCTTCCCAGGGACCAAAGTCTGACAGACATCATTCCCCTGTATAAAACTATGAAGAAGGCTACTTTCTCTGATGATTCTGACGATACGGTTAGTGCGCGCATGCCGAAAACCTTTTTATCTGCAGTTTGTTCCCGTCCTTGTTTTGCGACTTTTATCTTACAGTGTTTTCCCATGTCCATGCAGGATGAGGAGGAGGAGGAGGATGAAGATACTAACACTCCTGGAACATCCACAAGAAACCAAAAGGTAACGTGTCAAAACCACTGACGTCGCGTTAACCCATTCTGACCTGAGATCAGATTCATACGAGGTTTCCGCCGGACACACTCTGGTCTGATGAACCCATTCTGACCTGAGATCAGATTCTAAAAATGTCAGTCGCTCTTCGATTTTTCAAAAAATAGCAGACCTACAAGCTCGTATCGCGCCACTCGGTGGCGCGATATGAGCTTGTAGATCTCATAGCCATAGATCTCATAGCCATTTGGCTATTCTGAGTGGCCAAAGAGCATTGATCACGCCTCCAGGTCTTTAGTTTACTCAAGTTAGGGAATAAGACCTGGTACTTAAGACACGCAAAATACAGCCCTAATGTTAAACTGAAATTCATGTGCTCATGGCTCTAAAGTGAACTGGAATTCAATATTTGCGTGGCTCTAAATTGAAACTGAAATTCAATGTTGCATGGCCCTAAAGTTACAAACTACAAATTGCAATTTGACTGATTACATTTCTTGCTATAGGCGTGCTCTCGTTCTAAAATTGAGGGGCATCTTATGAGCGGAGCCATCAACAGAGTCGTATAACTGTAGTGCAATTGTTGCAATAAATGGTTAAATCTCTTTATAACGTGAGTGGCCTTGACTGAATTGTTAAAAAAGATAGATGTGTCATGTATTGTCCTTTTGACGACCCCTCTCATTTATTTACAAGCTCCTGTCATGTTGTCCTTTTGAAGACCCCTCTCATTTATTTACAAGTCATGTTTTTCATTTAACCCATTCTGACCGGGCACCCATTTTGGTGTCAGCATCATATGCTTTAGCTATTTAAAAATAGCAGATCTACAAGCTCATATCGCGCCACCGAGTGGCGCGATACGAGCTTGTAGGTCTGCTATTTTTGAAAAAAATCGAAGAACGACTGACATTTTTAGAATCTGATCTCAGGTCAGAATGGGTTCATCAGACCAGTGTGTGTCCGGCGGAAACCTCGTATGAATCTGATCTCAGGTCAGAATGGGTTAATACCTTTATCGTGTATGTATTGATTGATAGGCTGATCTTTTTATTCATTTCCGTAGGGGCGGCGACCCATGAAGCGCCAGGTGCGTACGCGCCCTCCGTCCTACGACCCCCAGGCCTGGAGGGGGCGCTGTAAGGAGCTGCTGGACCTCATCTTCCAATGTGAAGACTCTGAGCCTTTCAGAGAACCTGTTGATCTGCAGGAGTACCCGGTACCTTTAACACACCTCTCTGTTCTGCGCATGATGTTCCTTAATACGCTTCATCACCCTTTAATACCAGGGGGGCAGTCAGACAGATATTTTGTGAAGCCTGAAACTCCTGAAAGTTCATATAATGGCCTGTTGTGGCGCTGTCATTGGACCCAGAAAAACCCATAGCCCCATAGAAGTCCATGTATTTGGGCCCAACTTCACCTAGACTGTATTACCTTAATAAACATGGTCATGAATACTTTCTGCTTCCAGTCACTAGTTTAAAGTCTCATTTCTAATGTCATAATATTCTTTTTGGAAAATTATGGTCCCATTTATTAAAAAAATTCATCAATTAAAGTCGCGCATGTTCTGAGGGGCGTGGCTACCGTTACAGTCTATGATCGGGATTCCCCTCCCACTCAAGTCAAAATAAAAACCAACGGACAAGAAGGGGGGAAGTCCTGCCTCGTGTCTGGGCCAGCCAATGGCCAGCTGGGCCAAAACGGAGCCAGCCAATGGGCCAGCTGGGCCAAAACGGATCTAGAAAGATGGCGACTTACAGTGCAGGAATAACAGGCTTCATTTTACGTCCATGTTAGACCCGGGGAACGCTTTGTCCATATTTTTTTACAGTCTATGTTTAATACACTGTTTCCCAAACGTATATCCTACATATATGTTCCTATATCTATATATTTTTTAATTATTATAATAAGGTTTAAAAGAAATTGAAAAAAAAGAAAGAAAATACACTCCACTCATTACATATCCTACTTTACATTTTCAAAAAGTAGAGAATTTAGCAGATTGTCTTTTTTCACCAGTTCTGATTATAACATATACTATATATACTATATATATATACTATTTTTTGCTCTGTTTCAGAGACTGAATATTTCCCTTTTGGGTCTCGAGTAGAAACGTTTGGGAATCTCTGCTTTAAAGCATTGTTGATATCTCTCTTCTGACTGCCCTGTCTCTCTCTCTCTCTCTCTTTCTTTCTCTCTTTAGTTCTCTACCGCTTTCTCCCTCCCTCCCTTTATATTCTTATAACAGTCTAACAGTTCGACTGATAATTCAGAAGAGAAAGAGGGCGGTCTAACTCATTCTCCTGCCCTCTTTCTCTTCTGAATTCTCCGCCTCTTTTTTAATTATCTATCATATTCTATCTCCCGTTTCCCTCTAATTCTCTCTCTCCCTCCCTCTTTCTCTCTCCCTCTCTTTCTCTCTTTAATTCTCCCATCTCATTCTCCCTCTTTCTTTCCCTCTTTAATCTCTATCATTCTCTCTTTCTGTCTGTTATCTGACTATCTCATTATGTCTCTCTCTCTCTCTCTCTCTCTCTGTATCTCTTAGATTCTCAATTCTCACATTTATCTCAGCCTTTTACGTGTCCCCATACGTTCCTCTGCTTGTCTCAGGATTAACTAACCCATACAGTACGTTCCTCTGCTGTCTCAGGACTACCCCATACGTTCCTCTGCTGTCTCAGGACTACCTACCCTAACCCATACGTTCCTCTGCTGTCTCAGGACTACCTACCCTAACCCATACGTTCCTCTGCTGTCTCAGGACTACCTGCAGATCGTCGAGTCTCCCATGGACTTTAGCACCGTTCTGAGCACGCTTGCTGCGGGCAAGTACCAGTCTCCCATTGAGCTCTGCAAAGACGTACGGCTCGTTTTCAGCAATTCCAAAGCCTACACTCCCAGCAAGAAGTCGCGGGTAAGACCAACTGACGCTCGCACGCGCCTCGCACACATTCACAGATACTCATGTTAACCAATTTACAAGAAAGCACTCGGCTCATGTCATGTGGACTTGGTCTGAATGCTCAACTATCCTTTCTGCTAGTCTTTCAAGTAGTCTATACAGTACATTTCAAACGTGCACCAATGACTTCCACCATGTAGGTGAATTACCCTGCCCAGTGCTCATTGATAAGCTTTAATTAATTAATTTAATTAATGAGAAAATGGCATTTGATCAACACTTTAACCCATTCTGACAGGGCACCCATTTTGGTGTTGGCATCATGTCGTGCTTTAGCTATTGAAAAATAGCAGATCTACAAGCTCATATCGCGCCACCGAGTGGCGCGATACGAGCTTGTAGGTCTGCTATTTTTGAAAAATCGAAGAACGACTGACATTTTTTAGAATCTGATCTCAGGTCAGAATGGGTTCGTCAGACCAGCGTGTGTCCAGTGGAAACCTCGTATGAATCTGATCTCAGGTCAGAATGGGTTAAATATAGATTGATATTACTGTCAACGAAATAGTATAGTACCACTGGGATTTCCAGAGAGCCCCCCGACTGTTTTGATTGATTCTTGACAGTGTGGGAGAGAGAGTCTGCTCAGGTGTGTTGCTGGCATGCCTCACTTTTATTGGTATGCTTTGAAATGTCGAAGGTCGCTGTTTCCAGAGCCATTGAGTTGCGTTCATGCAGCCCTGGAGTGTGACGAGCTGGAGTTTGATATACATCGTTTTCAACGAGGACAAGGGCGGTTGCAAATATCAGCAATTTTAGGCATGTGTGCAACATCAACATGACAACTGTTTTAACCATTCTGACCTGAGATCAGATTCATACGAGGTTTCCGCCGGACACACACTGGTCTGATGAACCCATTCTGACCTGAGATCAGATTCTAAAAATGTCAGTCGCTCTTCGATTTTTCAAAAATAGCAGACCTACAAGCTCGTATCGCGCCACTCGGTGGCGCGATATGAGCTTGTAGATCTGCTATTTTTAAATAGCTAAAGCATAACATGATGCCCGGTCAGAATGGGTTAAAGTATTGTACAGTGACAACTAAAGTCTCTGTAATGTTTATGTTGCACTATTACTAAAAAATGATCTAAAATAAATGGATTTAAGATCATTAAAGCTGGGCTGTTGCCTGAGTCCAGTGCATTTCCCAACTCCCGGTCCAGGACGCCATTGGACTGGCCCCATGAGGTGAACAGAGTTGTCACAACTCTCATCTATACGGCGCTGGCTGTTTCATGCTTCGTGTTTTGATTCCTTTGAGCCTGGATGAATTCTACCAAATCAGTTGCTAACTTAAGGCCCGTACCGGGAACTGAACCCGGGACTCGCCGTCAGGCATCAGAGCCTAATAGTGAGAATAGCGTTATTCTAACAAAGTATCCACACCAGCCATGTTTGGTGGTTGAGTTTGTCACTCACAAGCGCAAGTTTAAAGTGCTTTCAGTAATTGTATCACTCCCCTCAACCAGGGCAAATAGAAGTTGGATATGTAATAAGTATTGTCGACATTGAGTTTTATTTATTTTTTCATATTTGATATGTCTCTGTTTAATGCTTGCCCCTGGGTTTGTCACAAAACTTTAATAAAAAGTAGGGCCGGGACTAATTGCGATTAATTTAGATTAATTAACTACAGAAAAATTAATCGCGATTAACTACAGATAAATTAATCGCACCTTTTTTTTCACCGCGGAACGTTTCTCACTGGGCGCTTTTCTATAGTACTGAAAACTGGAAATAATAAAAAGTCACCCCATTTTGTGTTGCCTAGAACTGGAGGTCTGACAAAAAACAGTAACAATATGAAGTAAGTACAGCTTTGTGATGTCACTGAGATGTACTTGTTACTGTTACTAAATTCATTTCAGACCTCCAGTTCTAGGCAACACAGAATGGGGTGACTTTTTATTATTATTTCCACAACAGGTATATTAATGACAGTAAAATGTTGAAAATGAGTGGTATCCTGTAGTCACTATTCATTGATTCACTGGGATACCAAAAAACATTAAAAAAAAAAGGTTTCTCGCTGTTCTCGGGTTGAATATTGCGATTAAAATGTGATTAATCTAGATTAATTAATCGCAAAGCCTCTGATTAATTAGATAGATAGATTTTTATCGAGTCCCAGCTCTAATAAAAATATTTTGAAAAGAAAGTATTGTCGACATTGTATATTTTATATGATCATATTGACACACTGTGCTGCCATGTCCCCGGCCCCAGATCTACAGCATGAGCCTGCGCCTCTCCGCTCTGTTCGAGGAGCACGTCGGCTCCATCCTGGCCGACTACAAGGCCATCCACGGCCTGACGGACAGACGGACGCGGCAGGGGAAGGACAAGCAGACGCCGCGGCACGCGACGGACAGACAGACGCGGCACGCCATGAAGAGGAGGAGGCGGAGGAGCGAGTCCCCCGCCAGCAGCACTGCCTCCAGGTACCGTACAACCCATTCTGACCTGAGATCAGATTCATACGAGGTTTTCCACTGGACACACACTGGTCTGATTAACCCATTCTGACCTGAGATCAGATTCTAAAAATGTCAGTCGTTCTTCGATTTTTTTGCAAAAATAGCAGACCTACAAGCTCGTATGGCGCCACTCGGTGGCGCGATACGAGCTTGTAGATCTGCTATTTTTAAATATCTAAAGCACGACATGATGCTAACACCAAAATGGGTGCCCGGTCAGAATGGGTTAACGCTGTTAGTACAACCACATAGACAGGGGATCTTTAACGGTGTTAGTTGAGAGAGAGAGACACACACACACAACCACTTTGCTGAAAGTAGCCGATCTACAATCTCACGTTGATCGACTATTTTTTCGGGCTAAAGTTCTCCTCAGAATAGGGATGCTACTCATGCTAGGGTTCAGATGGTTAATGTAAAACAAAATACAAAAAATAATTATTCTATCACACTGTAGTAACTCTGAGGACCTCCTAGGGGTCCCGGACCCCCTGTTGAAGACCCCTGACATAGACATAGTTCTCTTTTCTACTTATGTCATTTTATACTAGGAATACCGTAATTTCCGGACTATAAGCCGCGGCTTTTTACCCATGATTTGAACCCTGCGGCTTATACAACGGTGCGGCTAATCTATGGATTTTTACAGCTAACGCAGAGCCATCTCAGGCTCTGAGCTAACGTAGCTGCGGCTTATAGTCCGGTGCGGCTTATAGTCCGGTGCGGTTTATAGTCCGGTGCGGCTTATAGTCCGGTGCGGCTTGTATATGGGATTTTCCCTAAATTTGGCTGGTGCGGCTTATATTCAGGTGCGGCTTATAGTCCGGAAATTACGGTAAATGAGCAATAGTCATGATGACGTGTGTAAGTAATCATACCATTATAGCGTTCTAACTAATGCCCTCATGCCAACCCTTCCCCCCCCAGCCCAGAGAGGAAGAGACGGGTCTCGTCCCGGGGTGGTGGTGGTGGTGGTAGGAGGGAACCATCACCTCCCCCGGCCCCCTCGCGGACTGCCTCTCTCAGGCACAGCCTGGCCCCCAAGACCCCCCCGCAGCTCCTCAACGGGAGGGCCGACACACAGGCCGCTGCAGGGCGCACGCGCAGCTCCGCGCGCCATTCCGTCAACTCGCCCCCCGCCGCCTCCACATCCGCCCCGTCGTCATCGCACAACAACGCACACAGCGCGACAGGTGAGAGCAGTGTCATTATGAAATGATGCCAAGTGACTATTATCTATGTAGAACTGCGACATCCAGTGGCTGAATGTTGCCTAGTGCAGTGGTTCTCAACCTTCTCTGGATCGGGGGCTCACTTATTGGTAATCTCAAAAGCATACACACTAGCCCACCCATCTGAACGCCATGTTAAGTGGTCAGACGTTTATGTTGATGATCAAGTTGATTGTGTTCCGGCTTGGATCAATGGAACTGATCCGAGGATCCAATGGAGTACAGTATCACACAAAAAGGAAAATGGCATAAAGAAATTCCATGTATATTAATGCTATATTATCATAAAAATCTGTTTTGTCAATTATTCAGAGGCCCACTTATATAACCAATGTCCCACAGTTTGAGAACCACTATCCACAGGTCGCGGTGTCCCTTTACTCCATTCTGACCTGAGATCAGATTAAAGAAATGTCTATTACATCCTGACAGTGTCATTATTAACCCATTCTGACCTGAGATCAGATTCTAAAAAATGTCAGTCGTTCTTCGATTTTTCAAAAATAGCAGACCTACAAGCTCGTATCGCGCCACTCGGTGGCGCGATATGAGCTTGTAGATCTGCTATTTTTCAATAGCTAAAGCATAACATGATGCCAACACCAAAATGGGTGCCCGGTCAGAATGGGTTAACTGTAAAGAACCCTCCCCTCTCTGTGCCGGTCAACAGATCCTCCTGCGCGCTCCTTACGCGGCCACAACAACCCCGTGGCGGCTTCCACTCCGCTGTCCAGCGAGCGCTCAGCGCCGCCCCCGGCCCCGGAGAGCAGCCCCGGGGGTAGCACCCGGAGGAAACTCAGGACCCCCGTGCGCCACACGGCCGGTAAGACATGGAGCGCTCCTCACTCTGCTCTGCTGCCCTCTGGCAGCAGGGCTTCTTTAAGACATGGAGCGCTCACTCTGCTCTGCTGCCCTCTGCTGGCGGCAGGGTTTCTTTAAGACATGGAGCGCTCACTCTGCTCTGCTGCCCTCTGACCTCTGGCAGCAGGGTTTCTTTCCCCAGGCCATCAGACTTAGGAACTAGTTCAACAACCATCGGTTGAACTACTACAGTTCAACCGATTGTGCTCTGGCTATGTGAAATCCCCGTATCCTTTCACGCTGCCCGCTGAGGACTCCTTTGCTGTGACATCTTTTAACCCATTCTGACCTGAGATCAGATTCATACGAGGTTTCCACCGGACACACACTGGTCTGATGAACCCATTCTGACCTGAGATCAGATTCTAAAAAAATTCAGTCGTTCTTCGATTTTTCAAAAATAGCAGACCTACAAGCTCGTATCGCGCCACTCGGTGGCGCGATATGAGCTTGTAGATCTGCTATTTTTAAATAGCTAAAGCATAACATGATGCCGACACCAAAATGGGTCCCCGGTCAGAATGGGTTAAATTTGGTATGGTCATTGTGGATTTTGTCTTATTATCAACTGATTATGATTTTATTAGTTTACAATAAACAAATACAACAAAAAAACGTGTGGACATGCTCGTTTTCAGCGCAGAATGAGATTGGCAAAGTATAAAAGTATATTTTTTTCCAGAGCACTTTACAAAGGCTTACATTGAACTGACCTGCAGGGTAATGTTCTTGTAGGGAAGAATCATATCTTATGTCGTGTGAATGCATTGAACTTGACTTGGACGAACACACGTGACTGACATAGCCACTCATATCATATGTATATATGTCTCCACAGGCTCCCCTGCCAGATTGTCGCCTCACAGCGTGCCTCAGCTGAACGGCCACACCGGTCACATGACCCTGGGCGTGGGCAGGAGGGGGCGGAGACCCCGAGTGGACGCACCGCCACCGCCGCCCAGCCCTCCGGAGGTCGCGACCCCGGCGAGCCCTCCGCGACCCCGGGGCCGACCTCCGGGCAAGAAGCGAGGCAGGAAGAGCAAGCAGGAGCAGGAGGAGATGAGGAAGAGGGGCGGCGGCAATGACCACGGAGGCTCCACCCCCGACGAGGAACTCGACCAATCCACGGGCGAAGACGAGGGCAGAGCCTCCGCCTCGCAGGAAGCGGTGGTCTCTCCGCCGAGGCGGCGCGGCCGGCCGCGGCTGCACAGACCCGAGGAGACTCCTCCTCCTCCACCGCCGCCCGCCGCCGCCCAATCGCCCGACCCCTCCACGGCCAGGAGGCGGAGCACCAGGCGGGCCGCCGAGGAGAGCGCGTCGTCGCCTCCCGCTCAGACGACGCCTCCTCACCACCGCCCCCACAGGAGGACGTCTCCTCAGGAGGAGGGTGACGAGGACGAGGGGGACGGGGAGGAGGAGGGTGGGGAGGACGGGTCGGGGGGCTCCATGCGCACGCGGAACCGGGGCCGGCGGTCGGCCTGGTACATGGAGGAGGACTCCGAGGAGGAGCAGAGGCAGCTGCTGTTCGAGGACTCGTCAATCACCTTCGGCACCTCCTCCAAGGGGCGTGTCCGCAAGCTCACTGACAAGGCCAAGGCCAACCTGATTGGCTGGTAACAGAGAAACTTAAGACACATGTTAAGGTGCATTTGGTCTTCGGTTCCCGACTGGCTGTGGTCAGAAATGGGCCGGAAACGGAACAGATCAGAACAGAACAGATGCAGAGAGACAGATATATTCGTCTGTTCGGTTCATGGGATAGAGGAGTGTGGGACTGGGTTGAGGTCACTTTTGGTGGTTTGGTTTCTGTGTGTATGTGTGTGTTTACATGTGTGTGTGTTTACATGTGTGTGTGTGTGTGTGTGTGTGTGTGTGTGTGTGTGTGTGTGCATGTGTGTGTGTGTGTGTGTGTGTGCAAGTTGTGAGATTGTAGACGTCACCGGCACGCAACCAACTATAAACCAGGCTTACGTGGGTGGAGTGCCACCGGTCTGGCTGCTGCTGTAAAACCCGCAGTGACATAAAAAGGTCTCACAACTATAGACTTAGTGCCGTGACCCCTGACCCCCCCCTGACCCCAGCCACCACGCCGCCGCTACACATCGCTTCACTCTGCCTCCTCCTACGCTATTGGTCCATGTTGGACCCCTCCCGCGTAGGCACTCGGGGCCGCTCTCTGTGGTCAAGTCTGGACTTTTTAACATTGCGACGAACATGACGACGAACTGGGAAAACAGACGCGAGTTGGAGTCTGATGAACGCTCCATCTTTTGAGAGCCTTTCCTACATTCTGGACACGTGTGAATTGGAACTGTTCGAGACCTATAAGACTGCTGGTCTGGTGGTCTGTTCCCTGACACGTCTTTCTGTGTTCACACCTTTCTTTCTTCTTGTTTTTATACACGCCATCTCTGCTTTTGTAAGATTTGTAAGCGGCTTTTGGTCTTGTCTTTCTTCTTCTTCTCCTTCTTCTTCTTCTTCTTCTCCTTCTTCTTCTTCTTCTTCTTCTTCTTCTCCTTCTTCTTCTCCTTCTCCTTCTTCTTCTTCTTCTTCTTCTTCTTCTTCTTCTTCGTGGAAGTCTTACAAGTTGGCCAAGCCTCTGTGCTGATAATATGAGTGTGGTTTGTTTGTTGCTGAAATACCAAATGGTGTACCTACCTTGCTGGGTACTGTCAGATCTGGAGATTTTGTGTAGTGTGTGTGTGTGTGTGTGTGTGTGTGTGTGTGTGTGTGTGTGTGTGTGTGGGGAGGTGGGCGTGTGTGTGTGGGCGTGTCAGACGATGTTCAGCATGTCATTCAGAGAGAGAGAGAGGGAGAGACGGTTTCTCCTCTCCAAACTGTTTTTACTGTGATGAGAAGAATGCATGGGTGAAAGGGTGATTTGTACGTACATCTGAATAGACTGTGTTTTAATGGGTCCTGATCATTAGCAATACCTTGTGCCTTTGTCTTTTAATGAGTGTATGTGTGCGTGACTGTGTCTGTGTGTCTGTGTGTGTGTGTGTGTGTGCGTGCGACACTGCGTGCGTGCGTGCATCCACCACAAGCGCAGGCCTGTATGCGAAGTCAGTGTTTTGCGACGGTGCGTGTGCCGAGTGTGTGCATTTGACTGGTGTTTATCTGTTGGCATGTTTGTGTGTTTTAACACAACTGGGTGTGCGTCGTTCATTTCTCAGCGTGCAAACAGTGGCATACAGTTCTGTTCATTGTGAAACCTGTCAAAGACATGTATTTATAACGGATCAAGGAAAAAAGAGAGAAGATTTTACTGTTGTTGTAAACGTACCATTATTCATGTCAGTATAATATCCAACTATAACCAATCTATCCTGAGTTTAAACCTAAGGTACAGCGAAGCAGAGCTCCGTGTGGGCAAGCTTTGAGGCATCAATGCAATTGTAGTATATTTTAACATATTTTCTTTTAATGTTCATGAAAATGTCTGCAGTCATGACACACACACACACACACACACACACACACACACAGTTTGTTTGTGCATGTGATGTTCTATAGCACTTTCTCATGCCTGAACCGGAGCAACACGGAACGAGTCAGATAAAACTGGAGCGTACTGGATTTTGGACTGAAGTTGTTGTTTGGCGGACTGGAGAGGGAGACAGGTCTTATATTCATCTCTCTGATTGTGTGCCTTTGTCTACTCTGACACATTTATTTTGTTGTCATTCGAATGCTCGTTGTCTACTTTGGGCTTCACAGACTTCCTGTTTCTACTTGTCGGTGAGAGAGACGGGCGATATATTGTCTGATGGAGACACACGTATCACTCTTAACACTGACACACACACCCCATGCACGCACACACACACACATGTCTTAATGGACCAAGTGTATAAAGATGGCATCCTCCTGACAATTTGCTTTTACATTTGTGCTATTCATTTCATTTCATCACGGTTCATTTCAGACAAATGCGCACAGTTGCTTTGCTTTGCAAGTCTAGGAACCCTGGGAGTTGGGATGGCTATTGGACGACAGAATGATGGTGCTATCTCTGTACTCACGTCGTCTATTCGGCTAGCTCTCCGCCCTTGTCAAGTAACTCTTTCCTGTCACATATTATTCGACATTTATCTCAAACTGTTGTATCGTCGTTTTTGTTCTTGTTATGGGGTTTTTGTTAATGCCAAATTCTGTCCTTGGGCACTGAAGTTTAGAACGTGGCTTTTTTTAATGTGTTGTGGATCTGTTCTAAATAAGATGTACTGTCCTCAGAGCGATTGGTTTGTCAATAGGGGTGCAACAGTTAATAGATTATAGAAAATAATTGTTAATTGATAATAAAATGAAATAATTGATTAATAATCCATCCATATTTTGAAGTCATTGTAGGCGAAAGGTTAACTTTGAAAAACGGTCAAAAATATTCTAAAATACTGAGCCGATATGTCGCAAAACTCACTTAAATATGCTTTTTGATTATTCGATTTTGAATAATCGAAAAAGTAAGTAATAATTGCTAAGCAAATAGCTAGTTGCAGCCCTAGTGTGACAACTCTCACTTTAACAATATCCACTTGTTTCATTGGCTCGCTGTCTCTGTCGTGCACAGACAATGTTAGGTCAGTGAGGTGAATTATATTGTGCTGGAACAGTCTTTTATTCGATCTCCTGTGTTCCTTTGATGATACTACGTGCTGTCGTGCTATGAAATGCTGGTCTTTTGCGGTATCGCTGTTTTTAACCAATGTTTTTCTTCTTTTATTTTTACTTAACGATGAGGGTGTTTTCTTTTATGCACGACCTACAGTAGTATTCTCCAGATCACCATAAACCGGTCAAAGTCTTCTACACAGATTTGCCTCATTTTCGGATCCCCGGGAACAAATAATGTGAGCAGGACCATGCAAACAAAGCGTACAGTATGCTGGTGTATGCATGGATGTATATGGTGTATTACACAAATAACACAAATATCTCATTGAAGTCTCTCATAAGTAGGATACAAGCTCATGTTTGATAAAGTGAACAGGATATGGTGTTTTAGGCCCACTATTTATTGAGCTAAATGTATACTCCATCGCACAATGTGAAATGGAGCATAACATTATTGTATATCAGCTGTTTCCACACACGACCGTTGTACGACGAAGCTTAGATTAGGCATTAGCATCATTGCATTAGAACAGGGGACCTGCTATGAGACACCTTTGCCTGCTGCTTTAAAATCACCACGTACACTACCTACAGTACTTAATATCAACCCCTTCTTTCAACAGTTAAGACAGCTGATCTCAGCTAAACCAGGTCAGATTTCCTTCACTCTCCGTAATTATGACCCTCATAAGTCCATCAATCATGGGTGATCTCATTAGCGAGGAGCTTGGGACTTTTAATAGCTTTCATAAAGGCTGCTGGAGTCAGATTTTTATAACCTTCCCATCTGCATCTTTGCTTGGCCTACGCTTTGACCCTGAGTTTGTCTGATCTAGATGTATACAGGGCTGTTGTAACATGTCACAAAAGTGTGTGTGTGTGTGTGTGTGTGTGTGTGTGTGTGTGTGTGTGTGTGTGTGTGTGTGTGTGTGTGTGTGTGTGTGTGTGTGTGTGGTCAGAGGTAAAATGTCATGAGAGAAGTGGCTGCACGTGAGCCACTATACTGTTGTGTCGGTGGGATTTGAGGCTTCTTGGGTTCCAGGGAAGGGAGGAGGATCTGTAATCTGTTTTATGTAAACAGACTGAAGAGGGTGTCTTTGTTAGTTTGGATACTTTTATATATATATTATATAAATATATTAAAAAAAGAGTTAATGCAAAAAAAAAAAGAAGCATAAAGTTAGAATGTATGTGTGTAGGGGGAGTACTGCTGTCCTGTTAGTTCATACTCATATTTTAAGTAATAAACAGTTGTGTTTCCATATCTGTTTTTGTTTTTCTCCAGATAGTTATTTTTTTGTTTTGGAATACAGTAAACTAAATAATAATAATTTGTCAACTGAACCTTGAAGGGGCAAAAATGGGTTTTAATGGACTAGGTCGCCATCTTGTGGTTGCAAAACGCCACTACGTCCCCCAGAGGCGACATCCGTGAACGGCACCACCATGCGGTTCGTTCCTGTTCCTGACGTGGCGACGTGCGACAGGTCCGGTGCTTTCTCTCGTGTGCTGCGACGATTGGACGGACAAGATTGTTTGGCAATTTTAATATAGGATGTAAATACACCAGGTGCCAGTGTGGCTGCTGTGGCATGAGTGCGCGTTTTTATGTAAATAATACACATGTATGCAACCAACCAAGCCCAAACTGAAACCGCGTCACTTGTCACTGCTCTCTCCGGCGTCCTGTACACACAGGTGCTGCACAACAGCAGCTCCTCACAGTCAGTCAGGCACAATGCGCAGCAGATAGTTGACCGAAAGTTCTACTTATTCATAGTTTGATAATCTGACTCCAAGGTAAGGATAACATAATTATTTATAAGTAAATCACGGGTTGTTGGGTAGAGAAGAGATACTGACTGACTGACTGAACAACTCATGTCGCATGTTAGCCTATGTATGTAGTTTTCAAATTCAATGAATGGTGCACTTTAGATAAGGTTTTTCATTTGAAGCACATGTTGCCATTAACAAAGTGAAATTATAGTTTACAAACAGGCGTGTTTTTCATACCACACGTCAACAATGGTAGGATTAATTAGCCCACAGTGTGGTTCTAAAACTTCTAATTTAACTAACTTCAGGCTTGCTTGCTTTACTAGCATTAGAAAATAATGGGTCCAGTTTAGCCGCAATTTGCAATGCTAGATTTTTTTATAATGGGATGAATAAAGAAATTCTTTGCAGGTGATTCTTTTTCTGGAGTTTGGAAGCACTCGTCGTATGTCACTGAACCGTCTTGCGTACCACCTGTTTTGAATTTGCACATAATGCAGGAGGCAGCAGCGCGACCCGTTAACAAATACGAGTGCTTCCAAACTGCAACACTTAGAAAAATAATCACATTCAGAGGATGTCTTGACAGAAAGTAGCTCATAACATCTCTACGGTGGATTTTTATGAAAAACAAGCTCGGCAGATTGAAAGAGGATAATTCAAGCTTGGACTACACTACAGCTGCAATGTTGGTGAGTTTAACGTCGTTTAAGACAAGCAGATCGCAAACCAAATAGGATGAGTGGGGAGTCAATGGAGGGTATTGGGTATTGCAACTCTAGATTCATCCCATTATAAAACAAAGCTAGAGTTGCAAATTGCGGCTAGGGTCCAGTATTCAATTAGGCCTACAGAAATGTATTTGAATTGACTGAAGCAATGTAAGACCCATCTTTAATAATCGCCCTTCATTATTTAAGTGACCCCCAGACCAGACCCCCCCCCCCCCCAAGCTGGGGGAGGACCCCCAGACCTGAGGAGTGTCTGAATGTCTTTACCAGTCACACCATGCTGCCTTGTCAGCTAAAAAGATTACAAATGTATTTCGCCCAGCTCTGATGTTACAAATCAAACTGTTCCCAAAACAAATAATGTCAGACAACAGATCTGACAAAACTAGCATTGCGTGACTCAGACACTCCTCAACTATGGCGGTCCTCCCCCAGAAACCTTCTGGTGAATTTTGGGACATTGATAGCAAATCCAGGAGAAATCATGCCCTCTGAGGGACCCTGCATGACTGGCAGGGCTGGAGCCCACTTTGAGTGTCCCTTCCACTGAGGTGAGCGATGCTCGTTTACTTAACATTGGTTCCGTCATTGTTTAAGGCAGGCAGAGCCAGGAGAAGGGATGCCTCAGCTCACAGCCACCACGGTGCTCCAGGTGCTGCTGCTCCTGTCGGCGGTTCCTGCTCAGTACTTCATCTCCAAGTGGACCGGACCCACCACGGCAGAGCGATACCACGCCACCTCTCGGTACGGTAGTATAACCCCCCCCCCCCCCCCCCCCGATACGGTAGCCTATTACCAGTGGTCCAGGGACCACCAGTGGTCCTTGAGGGGGTTCCAGGTTGTCCCCAGCTAAATGATGGGGAGTTGGTAACCAAATGGACCCTTATTAGATATTTAACCCTCATATCTTTAACTCTTGAGAGCTTAAAATGAAACCAAATGGATCCTTATGGCTCCATTTGGTTTCATTCATTGATGTCATCAATTGGTGGTCCGTGGCTCAAATGCAGAATAAATAATGGGCCTTGATATGAAAAGATATGATATGAAGTATGAACCACAGCTTTATATCCATGTCATAATCCTAACCAACGCAACGTATTGCGTAAACACACACACTCCGATACCTTATTGTTTTTAACATAATTTGGTGTCCCCATTTTGGTCATGTCGGGTGAACATCTTATTTTGTTCCAAATGTTTTAATTTGATTTGGATTTGTCCCTTTTTATTGGCATGTATTGTACTCAATGTAATGTACACACTGAACCATGACAGATAGAGATGCCTGTTAATAAGGATAAACTATACAGTCATTGTTGATGACTTTATATCCTACTCATTAATCAGTCTTATATTCACTGTTGATAGTAGTGTAGAGTAGACCAAATACCTGGCTGACGGCCGTCTCAGTCTCTATTGATACTAGTACTATTGATTGTGCATATGCATATAGCCTATTCACTGATTTATACATTGTACATTTATATTAAAGGTTAAAGTCCTACTATTTGTCACATTGCTGTATGCGAGGTTTGTTCTCCGCATTTGAACCATCTCTTGGAGTGGTGAGCCACAGCCGTGCCGCGCTCGGGAATCTAACATCGATCTAACCCCAAATCCAACCCTTGATGCTGAGTGCCTAGCAGTTGGGCATTGGGTCCCCCACTGGGTACCCTCATAGCGGTGGCGTGTTTTTCTAGCACCACTGAAAAATGCCATTCTCATGAATCGCCAGGATCCCGGATGGCTTGATTCTAGGCTTCAAATAATTTATATTAATATTTTTCTAAATCTCTATTGGGAAAAATGAATGGCATATTTTTCAGTGGTGCCACGGGGCGGCGGTGGCTCAGGGGTAGAGTGCCTGGATGGTAACCGTAAGGTTGCCAGTTCGAACCCGGGCTCCCCCAGAGTTACTGTCGAAGTGTCCTTGAGCAAGACACTGAACCCCTAATTGCTCCCGATGTGCTAGTTGGTGCCTTGCATGGTTTCCGCTGCCATCGGTGTATGAATGGGTGAATGTAATGCACAATCTCTGTAAAGCGCCTTGGATAAAGGCGCTATATAAATGCACCATTTACCATTTACAAAAAACACGGCCACTGATATGCCCTATAGCGTCTTTATCTTAAGTGCTTTGTAATGTGCATTACATTCACCCATACACACATCGCATACTGATGGCAGAGGACACCATGCAAGCAAGACACCACCAACCTGCTCATTGGGAGCTGCAGTTAGGGGTTCAGATTCCCAGTCTAGTGTCGGACTGTTTATTTATTTATCTAGCTATCAAGGGGTGGACGATTATTTAAATCTGACTTTTAGCTTTTTCTTTCTCGCACTGCCCTCATAATTCACTTTTGCACGCCACCATCGTATAATAAAGTATAATACAGGGCATCAATTTAGACTTATCTAATTTAGATCATCGATACATTTTTATTCAATTAACCTTCATGAGCAAGATTAGGGTCGTTCAGTTAGTTGCCCAGCCCTACTATCCTGTCTTTAACACACTTACTGCCCCAACACCAGAATTTACCCACAGCAATCAATATACAGTATCTTATCTAAGTATTATGTTTTTCAGGTTGCTGAGGATTTGGAAGGACTGGAGGTCGTTTGTAGAGAGTTCCACTTCAGAATGGAACGAGTGGATCTCGCAGCAGATGTCTGACATCAAGTAAGTGAACATGTTTTCAGTGAATTAGTAGCATGGATCGAGTCCGATATATCTTGTTGCCTATTTTGTGTATAGGGGCTGATATTTTTTTTAACTGCGTCATGCATTGAAATACGCACTTAAATAGAATATCTATCAAGAAATGTGAAGTACGAATGCCAACATGTTCTCTGCTTCAATACAACTAAATATTTGGGCTACAACATGATTTGTATGCCTGAGATTCTGCGGCTCGACAAACATTTATTTGGTATTCCTTTTTGGAATATTTAAGGGGTGGAAATCTCATATGTCCAAAGCTGTTACTTTTCGGGATTCAAATAGAAAAATAGTAAAAGTAGTCTACAAGCTCAAAGCACGTTGCTTCACGCCATGTTGGATTTGCTACTTTTGATGCTTTCGTGTAACACTCATGTAATATGATCAAGTAGGATATTCATTTAAAAAAAAAAAACCCACAAAGTTAAAACATGGAGATAAGAGGTTTCTGCCTGACAGTAATGATATACTGTATTATACAAACAGTGTGACAATTTATTTTCTCTCTATAGGTCGCTGGTTGGTTTTGCAGAGGAGGACGTGGCACCCGAGTCGGTTGCAGTAGAGGTCATGCTTTATGACAACGCTCAAGGATACTTTGGAGGTTTGTGTCTACATACTGACATGTTTGGCACTTTTGCTTCGATCAAAATATTCATAAAGAAGCTAAGAATAGTGTTATAAAACCTGTTTGCCATTCCAGTATCTTATCCTTACAGATTTTCCAAGTGATTTTCCGGTTTTTGTTTTGTTTTGTTGAAAGTGTTAATATAGCTCTATATTCTGACAGCAATTATTGCTATAGAACAGCCAACAGGGATCAACAAGTAAGTTTGGTCTTGGGCCAACATTGTATCTGGAGTCGTACTCATTTTCAAACGAGAGCTCTTTCTTTCAAAGTCTCTTCTTAGAACAGAGAGAAACAAAATATTCTTTAAGGCATGTGAAACTAGCCTGGATCCAGCCCATAGACCCCGCCCACTCTCTGAGTGTACTCTTACTCTCAAGCTTCAAGAAGCTTCAGAGTCTGATAATCAGGCTAATGTGAAACACAGTTTCTGTTCGTTTGTTTTTTAACATGAGAGACGTTTTTCAAAAGTCTGAGGAAAGCTGACTGAAAATACTATGCCGATCATCATCCTACCCAGTTTCATCAATGCAAAGCCATTACTTTTCATGTCCTACATACCATTATGGGACTCTCAATTAGATTAAATTCAAATTGTTTTACAATTTCGTTTTTGCTGGGCCTGCTATACGAGTGTTCAGTAACAGCAGTCTTGCTGTCCAGCTCTTTAGTAAACAACAGAAACACATTTTTAGGTCAGGATACCAATTTGATCCAATCAGGAGAGAGAACTCATACAGGATACATGAACAAGTGAAATTGGGAGTGATGACACAAAGAAGTGATCAGACAAAATTGGATCTGGAAGACTAAAATTGATGCTGATAAATGGACACTTCACCTGAATTGCTGAAATTTGCAACATACCTGAAAATGTATCTTCTGTTTATTAAAGAGATGGGGAGACCGTTATTCTCTATAGTATAGCAATGATTATTATCAGAATATAGAGCTTTAACAACAAATCTTATACCCAACCTTTTCAAAAATAGCTAAAAAAGCTAATGAGCATCACAATGAATGCGGTGTATTGTGAGCTTGTAGATGAGCAATTTGTGCTGTCGTACAATGAAGTATACATTTGACTAGTGCATTTGTGGTATACTTAATAATTTATTAGACCCCCGCAGCTCTCCTGACTTGCTTTCACATTTTTGTCCCCTAGCCTCCAAGGAGGTGCGTAGCCCCCGTCCCCCGTTTGTGTTCCTGCGGGTGGGGGATGTGGTGCTGGATAGGAGGCGTAGCGTGGTTGGGGTGGTGGTGAGCTGGGACCCCGAGCTCCGAGCACCTCCAGGGTGGATCGACAAAACCCATTCTGACTCTGAGGTTAGTAGTTAGAAAGTTGTACCTGCTACTGTTCTCTATATTCATGGTGTAAGTGGCCTGTCAAAGCCAGTGTATACTGTGTACAGTATACATTTTTTTAAACATGTGTTTTGACAAATTAAACTTATGGAAGTTCTAGCTGGCACTACCACATGCTACACACTCCATAATGATGCCAAAGACAGTGTGTCGCAGCTACTACAAATTCAGCCTCAGGCAAAACAGGTACACTTTAGTGGATTTATTAACCACGTAAAAACTAGCGTCCCCATTCTGGGCATGTCATACGTAAGTGAACATTGGGCAAGCATAGCCGATATCGAAGCTCACACCTGTTTGTGAGGTTGTAGACTAGATATCTTCGGCAAATAGGTTTGGTGTAGAGGGGAAACAAGGCCCTGAGGGTCCCTGGTCAACACACGTACAGTATAGTGGGTAATAAATACAGAATGAGATACAAGGCTTATGGAATGATGATGAGGCAGGCGACGTTAAAAACCAGGAAGGCAGTCCTACAACATGTAATCAATCCAGATAAGTTGTAGGCAGGAACCCAACGTTTTAACAGGCAGGTGAAACGGGCAGAACAGGTTCTGGAGATGGTGCTGAGTAGACCGTCAAGACATGAAACACAAAGTAACATTGACACTCAGGGAACTGTCAGGGAATAGAAGCAGTGAGCTGGTGGGAACTGGCGAGGCCGTGGGGGCCCATGTCATTATTCATGGGAGAGTTGTGTCAATACCTTTCATTGCAATAAACCCGGCTTTTGTTTCCTGATCATGGAGCCTCTTAAGTTACTGTAGCAGTAAATGCTAGCGGTGCATGTGGCCTATGGGCTCCGCAAGGCTTTAACGTTGAAAGGAGTCTCTTTATAATGCTCTGGCTAGATTAGGGAATGAGGTGCACAGCACACGTGTACACATGGGAGCCTACGGTGCTTGTGCACCTGCCTTCATTGGAGCAGTTGACCTAGTTCCTGTTTGTGTGTGTGTGTGAGGGCGTTTACATTAGGGAAAACCTACTTGATGCAGTATAAAGGAGATGGGTCATTCCTAACCTCGTCAACCGTATGAAACAATTTACACTTCAGTCGTCACGCCAGGTCTCCTAAATGGAGTGGACGCGGCCGGTCACCCTATGTCACTAGTCACTACCGTTTGGCCCAATTTAGGGCCCAGTCTCACATGGTGCTTCAGACGCAGTAGCTTCCCCGTTCACTTCCATTGTATGGGAGAAAAGGGGCGGAGTGCTGTTTGAAGCATGGGGGTCCAACATTGGTGTACCTTAACCAGTAGCCAACCAATAGGACTGAACCACCATCGATTGCTCCAGCCATTTCACTTAGTAGTTTTCTTTTCGTGAGCCAGCACACCAATGTAAGTCCAAATACACACCGGCACTCCTGTTGGCACTGCCCACATCTGAAGATTTATTTTTAGTTCTTTATAGTTTGAGATCACGTGTTCACCCACTGCAAGTGTGTAGAATCTACACACTTGCATCTACACTGTAGGGGGTGCATACTTAGTTTAGACTAGTCATTGGTTAGACATGGGTTAAGGTTAGGTTTAGGTGTGCTGCCGCGTGGTTAGGTTTAGGGTGAGAGTTTGAGATAGGTTGTAGTTGTAGGACTAATGACTGGTCTAACCCAATGACTAGTCTAAACTAAGTACTGTCTAAACTGAGTACTGCGCCCCACTGTAGATGGGAGGGACAGTCAGTCCGAGGGCATCTGGTGGCTTAGTTGAGAATAGCAAGTGTTAAAAGTAGGGGAAATGTGTCTGAAGAGGCGAGACAGACTGGTTAAGTACGCCTGGTTTTCCTGATGGGTGGTGATCCACCTGAACTGAAGCTGCACCCACAGCTGTTGTTGTATGATAAAGGGGGAGGGGTTAGGAAAGGGGATGATATTGTGATGTCACTATATCACAGTTTTTTGCCCTCCTATATACTGTACAGGTTTAATGTTTGTTTTGACACAGTTAGTTTTACATCAACTAATCATAGCAACATGAGTTAGGCTTTAATATATTAGCGCCCCTCACTTCACACGGGTGTGATTTTTTTTTTTGGCACGTTTGACTGTCACGGTTTCAGCCTCCAGGAAGAACCCCTGTGTGTGTGTGTGTGTGTGTTTGTACAGGAGAACAACGCAGCGAACACGCCTCACTACAAGGTTCTGTTCAGCGGTCCTGGGTCGTCCTCTATACGTGTGGCCTACCTCCCCCAAACACAACTGGAGCGGATCACTGGGATGAAGGTCAGTACGGTACTGTTGACCTGAACCAGGTCGATGCAATGAGAGACGTCTTAATAAGCAATTTAATCTTCTACTATAATTCTAGAGTGTGCCTATTTAGGTATTTGTTCTAATATTGGAATCCGTGCCAAACATGTGTTGGGCACTGGCAAGTAGCCCCCCAATGCCATTCTAGTTTTGCAAACTTTTTACTCTGAAGATGTATGCCTAACATAACGCTTACCATAACTCTAACTCTTAAGGGCTTTATTTCGCTAGTGTAATTTAATTTTGCATTTAAACTATTCAGGTTGAAACAACATTTTGGGGTGAACTAATCACACAAAGAAATAGACCTGCATGGATTAAAGGTCTTTCAAGATTTCAATCATTGTTATAGGGTCAAACTAGCAATAGAATAATACGTGTTCAGAAGCATCTTCCATAAAATCCTAATTAACTCAGATATTTCGTGAAAAGTATTAAATCAGCAAGCCTCTATGTGCAATTTGGTCAACTGGTTTAGTGTATGTACAACGGCAAGAACATACAGTGGTAGGTTAAGAATGATAAGACCTACAACTAGATAAAGTGCCCCTCAGGGCACAGGTCTCCACCAGGGCAGGTCAGGTTGTGACCTCCTGGTGGCGCTATAATAGGCCAATGTGAAAAGGGTGTGATTGGAGATTATTTAAGCACAAGATGAGAAATTAAATAACACTGGAGAAAAGTCTGGTCTGATGGAAATTATTTTCTAAAGTAAAGATGTATACAAGTGATGATGACACAGCGCCTCTCATGGTTGGGACAACATGAAAATAAATGCACATTCATTGCTTATATCTAGGCACAGAATTAGCTGATGGGTGGGTCTTAAGATGACAGGTTATAAAGATAATGGGAGACAACTGGCAAAGGGCCGACTAGGCACCAGTCGAAACCAGTAGCTTGACTGGCCCTATTGATGGATGTAGCAAAGAGTCTTGACCTGATAAGGTGAAACTCCTGAGAAACCAGGAAGCTACCGAGTAGTAGAACCGAGAACGTACACTCGGCCATAGCTCTCAGAGGCCTCCTGACCTTGTCCTCACTTATCAGTTTGTACTCGGCAGTTGGTTGCTTGGAATTTAGAACTAACAGTTGGTTGCATTGAAATTGGAGAACAACATGTTAAAACATTGAAATTGGAGAACAACATGTTAAAGCATTGAAATTGGAGAACAACATGTTAAAGCGAAAAGATAAAGGGTATTAATTGTATATGAACATGGAGAATATTTATATTCTCCAATCAAGTGCCATGCCTTGGATGCCAATAGGCCCTGCGGTAAGCCCCGCCCGCTCGCTCAGCTGCCTCGATACCGTTGTTAAGCAGGACAAACATCAGCGAACCTCTATTGAGGACCGTGTTATGTCGGCGTTTTTCCGAAGAGGAATAGAAGCATTCACATCAACAACATTCATACTATAATAACGCCATGGTGAAACGTTGCTGTTGGGCGTCCTGCAACAGTGCTTCATAGGCACCCAGAACGTTTGGGGCATTTCTTTTTATTCTTTTCCCGTGGGTGCGCACAATGTTTACATTCTAGAGGAGGAAGCGGCGGTGGCGTCACTCGTTCACCCTCCCTGCTACTATCATACTAGTATTAACGTCAACCTTTACTAAACAATGGTTAAATCAATCGTCTAATAAACAACAAACAACTTACCGTGGAGCAAATGGTGTGCTTTGTAACTTTCTAGTTGCTTGTGTTGGACGGCAGCCACATAACTGTCTTCAACCACAGGCTCCAGTCACGTCCCCTCCCACTGCGGTTCAGAAAAAAAAGAACGCTGCTTACCCCCTTCTGCATGCAAAAAGTGAAGGTCCGCTAATGGTCTAAACTATTTTCTTTGCCGTTCCTAAATTCAAAATAGTTTAGACCATTAGCGGACCTTCACTTTTTGGATACAATGTGCAGAAAATGGTAAGCAGCGTTCTTTTTCTGAACCGCAGTGGGAGGGAACGTGACTGGAGGCTGGAGACCAACACAAGCAACTGAGCGTGGAGATTAGAAAGTTACAAAGCACACCATTTGCTCCAAGGTAAGTTGTTAGTTGTTTATTAGACGATTGATTTAAACATTGTTTAGTAAAAGTTGACGTTAATAGTATGATTTAGTAGCAGGGAGGGTGAATGAGTGACCGCCGCGTCCTCCACCTCCAGAATGTAAACATTGACATGTGCATGATGTGCGCACCCATGGGGAAAGGAATAAAAAGAAATGCCCCAAACGTTCTGGGTACTTATTAAGCACTGTTGCAGGACGCCCAACAGCAACGTTTCACCATGGCGTTATTATAGTATGAATGTTGTTGATGTGAATGCTTCTATTCCTCTTCGGAAAAACGCCGACATAACACGGTCCTCAATGGAGGTTTGCTGATGTTTGTCCTGCTTAACAACGGTATCGAGGCAGCTGAGCGAGCGGGCGGGGCTTACCGCAGGGCCTATTGGATGATTTGAGGCATTTTGTTCCAAAAATGTGTTTTGCTAAAATCCACCTATTGGTGGCGCTATAACAAGCCAATGTGAAAAGGGTGAGATATATTCCTCAGCCTAGTAGGAAAGTACGTGAAAGATTTCACGTACATTGCACGCTGTGTTCATGATTTGAGGCTTTTTGTTCAAAAGGGCCAATCCTGCAAACTTAGAAAGCCTATTGCGATAGAATATGAATATGAAATATCGGACAGATCCGTCCTTAACACATGACTATAGAGATACGATTTGCGGGAATTTTGGACCGAATCTGGAGGAGTAATATCCAAAGATTTGTTTTACAAAAGTCGGCCTCCTGGTGGCGCTATAACAGGCCGTTCTGGAAAGTTTGTGGCAGAGGTTCATCGTTTGCATCCAGGGAGTGTGTGTGCAAAATTTGGCATTGACCGGGTTAGCCGGAGAATAGCTGTACACAGACGGACGGACACACACACACGGACGGAGTGCAAAACATACTCTCTCCCCATGCCTTCGGCCTGGTGGAGACAATAAGTCTTCATATTGTGCTAATTGTTTAGGAAACACAGCGCTAGTGTGGCGGGCTCCTTTCATTCTGCTGCTTTTTAACGACTCAAGAATCAACTTTATTGTCACATCACAGGTTTAAAAGTGTAAAACAGTGGGTGAAATTTGTTTTGTTTTTGTCTGTGATTTCCATAAATCACGGGAACCTTTTCAGTTGGTTTAAGATTTGTTTTTGTTTAATCCTTTATTGCTTTAAGGATGTGTAAGGGCCTTTATCCTAACTTCTAAACAACTGTACATATACCTAAATCTAACCCTTAGCCTAATCTTACGAAACTGCAGAAAAATCTAATTGGAAATACTAACAACAATTTTGTTGTCCCCAATTAAACATGCATAACAACGCATTGTGTGCTTGTCGATCTGCTATTTCGTATTTCGTTTAAATGTTTTAAATGTTTAAAAGTCTTTTAAATAATTTGAAAATGTTGACGATGTACCGAGCTAGACTAGGGGTGGCAGGTTCATACTAGTGGTTAAAGTGGTCCTATGTTGGATATTTCCAGCCAGACATTCCCATGCTGGAGGAGTATTTCACACACTTTGATGGAGAGCGCTTTGTCATGCAGCCCTGGCTCCGTGAGATCTACCCAGAGGACGAGGAGGATGATGACTGGGTCCGCTGAGTGTGCGCAACTGCGCATGTGCGTGTGTGACTGTGTGTGTGTGCGCGTGCGCATAAGAACGAGTTTGGTACGTGTATATGATTATACAGTATCATAGTTAAATATTGTCGTTGGTGAACAGAAACTACTTTTTTCACTACTTTTATGCAACACTGTCAGACGTAGGTTATTACTTTAATATGGAGATACAAGGTTTCTGCCCGACATAGCAATATGTGCACCTGTTCATGTGAACAGAAACAATATGCAAAGCCACCAAAGTAGATTTGACTGTGTGTGTGTGTGTGTGTGTGTGCGTGCGTGTGTGCATGTGTGCGCACACGTACTCATGCACGCTCATACGCCTGTATGTCAAAACATGCAGATCAGAGTGCAATAGGAGGATCAAATCTTTGTGCCTTTTGGAGACACCTACATATACGTGTAAATGTAGATACATTTATATAATATGTTATCACAGACATATACAGACTGGTGACAAATGAAAGGGAATCCATCATTTGCGTGGGATAGGGTTTGGATCCAACAACTCCCATTAGGTTGAGATTTGGTGACTGCAAAGGCGATAACATGAATCGCATCATTTTCATACTCTTCAAGCCGTGCCCCCTCATCATACCCTATGGATGGGGGCATTGTCATCCTGTAGGAGATTTGATCAAATGCTAAATGGCACCTTTACCCAAAGCGCATTACAATGTGCATTCCATTAAGGTATACCTACAGTACTAACCTGATCATCTGGAGCAGTTGGGGGTTCGGTCTTGCTGAAGTACAGTATACACTTCTACACTAATCCAGGGGAAGCCGGGGATCAAACTGGCATTCCTAAGCAGTGCTGCTCTACTTCTGCCGATATCATATCATCATACTATAATTAACCGAATGTCTGTCCGTGTGTCTGAGTGTGTGTCTGTGTGTCAGAAACACTGCCGTAACTCCTTACTGCCTGCACCAATCACTCCCACTTTTCACACAGGCATTGACCATATGAATATGGAGGGCGTAACGAAGCCCTTTTTTCGATTTGACACATTAATGATTATTAGTTAATTTATTAGTCAATTACAAACGCACCCGGGCGCAGTACCCTTCACGGCCAAATATCTCACAACGGGTAAGGACTAGTACAGTATAATTCATCTTCTGATTACCTTTATTTAGAACCTAAAGAAATGTTACCTCTGATGACCTTTTCTTTCCGAACATAAAGAAATGTTACCATTCCCATTAGGAACTAAATGGTTCTTTGTAGGATAAAGATCATCACTCAGAATAACTTTATTGATTTGCAGTGACCACTCCATGCCAGCCAAATGCCCCCAACACAGCCAGTTGAGTGCCATGCTTGCCCCAATAAACGAACCCTCTTTCATAGTCTCTTTGATCTTTCCTCTTGCCATCTTGATCCAAAATACATGCCACAGACCATAGCATAGGAAGGATGTACAGTGTGTAATCGTATCATGCAGTACACCTGTTTAGAGGAATTCCTTTGGTTTCTCCACTCATTTATTTAGGGTTTTGTCTAGATCTCAGAGATAATGTTTTGGATGCTGGGATGCTATTTTAATTGATATAATTGTTTATTTTGATTTGCACACCTTTTTTTATTTTGCATTATTTAAAGTCATACTGTGTAACTTCAATTCAGCTTTAAATTAAGTCATTTTTGAATAATCTTTCCCCGTTATATATTTCACATTTGACATAAATGTTTTTTTAAACTTCTCTAAACACTAAGCACAAATGTTATTAAGAAATGATCTAGCACCGGAAATGTATTCATGTATTTTAGTTGCTAAATATAATTTATGGCAACTTGTTCCATTCCAGAATATCCTCCAGGCGCTACGAGTCACGACCCTGCTACATTTCTTTTCCATATTCCATACATGTAATGACAATAGAGCCAAGGGAGGCATCATCAAATAGACCACTAAAATAAATGTTATACAGTATGACTTTAAGCTCATGCCGCACTATTGCTACTGCTAAATGGAACTGTCAATGTTGCATTTAAATCATTTACTACGCTCTGCATGCTCAACCAGAGACGCAAACAATTGAGAACGATTTTTTTTTAAACCCCTCACTAGTCCTCACTGAAGTAGGTTTTCTCTGTGTGCCTGGGATATGAGATTTGGAGTAATTATGTTGTACATAAGAGTATTAAATTCAGTATCTTACTGAATGCTGGTACTCGTCTGTTCAGTTTCATTACCATGAGTTTGAGTGCTTAAATGTACAGTGTTTATATTGTGAACATATTGTACATTTGAAGGAGTTATTACAAATATTTTAATAAGATTCATTCCATTGTTTTTGTAAAGTGTGTGTATCGGCTTTAGGTGGCGATATGGTTATGCTGGAATTCTATTGACATTGCCTTGACATTACTGCTGAAGATTTTCCAAACCATTGTTGCTTGGTTTTGGTCATTGGATTCCATTAATTTCAGCATGGCAGTGTGCTGCTGCTGCTAGGGGTAAACCTTAAATAAACAAATAATCCTAAATGGATAAAAAGTGAGTGCTGGTATTCCTTTCTATAGACTCTTCCTGCCATATGGGCCTCATGGCTCGGCAAGGCTTGCAGTCAAATAGCAACAGTTTCCAGTTAATACAATATGTGAAGTTGTTCACAAAAGGTTCACCATCTTTGCTACTACAGGGAAAACATGCACATGATACTTTTTTTTACCGTTTTCTCTTTTTGCACAATATTCTATCCCTTTGTTGTTATATGTATATGCTGCTGCATTGTCTGACAATAGTTTTACTGTACCTGACACAAGATGTACAACCTTGAACCTTGATGTTAACCAGCATCAGTTTGCTCCTGGGATAAAATTATAGCAATTTAATGATTGATTTATGAAATAAAATGTAATGTTCATGACATTAACCAAGCTTAGTCCATTTCTGCTTATCCGAGCTCCACCAGAGAGGTCCAGAGCAATGTTCGACTGCATGTCCGACTGGTTTCCGCATGGCGGTCCGTTGGTTTCTAATCTGCGTGTGCATCCCGTAACTTCCTCCTGGGGGTTCCCGAGGCGTTCCAAGGCCAGTGAGTCGATGTAATCCCGCTAACTGCACCTTGGTCTGCCCCGGGGTCTCCTCCTAGTGGGACGTGCATCAGGGACTTCCCTAGCGAGACACTCGAGAGGCATCCACCAGATGTGCGAACCACCTAAAATGGCTCCTTTCCAGGCAAAGGAGTGACTCCACCCGGAGTCTCTCTCGCCAGCCACCCGTCAGAGAACTCATTTCAGCCACTTGTATTCATGACCCGACATGCGGAAAACGACCGGATTAAGGTTGGCGAACATGTGTTAAGGTTGGTGGAACGAAGTTTGCTCGGTAGACTGAGAGCTTTGCCTTCTGGCTCAGCTCTATTTTCATCAACAGTGCGGTACAGCGACTGCAATACCGCCCCTGCCGCTCCAATTCTAGTCAACACAAGTTATTCAAGCATATTTGATAACGTTTAATGATGACAAAATGTAGATATACGCATAATATAAAACGATAATTGGAAAATTGTCTTTTTGTAGACCATATCGCTGAAACTGAGACCATAACAGTCCGTTCCTTTAAGCATATAGCTCTGAATGTCAACTACATGCAAAGTTTGTTCCAAGTAGTTGAATGTAAGAACGTCATTAGATACAAATGGATCCGTACAAAACACTTGGTCATTCACTGCCAGAATTATTTCGCCCCCTGTTCTCCCCTTGCCAGGCTTTTTCTTTTGTCTTACATGTTGGAAGACCTGCTGCGCTCATTATTTGACCTCGATCAAAACAAAGAAAAACTAATGTCGTCTAGCTCCTCCTTGCCAGTCAATGAGTTAAAATACAAAAGGTTTTGGTAAGTGAATGACATTGTGGTGGTAGTGTGTATGTATGTTTAGAATTTCTCCGCTTGTCTGTCTGTCAGAGGCTGAAGGTTGCAGACACACGGGAGAAGACCGTGACGATGGGTATGTGGGGAATTTGTGTCTGGGGGGTGGCGCCTCCCAGATTTCTGTCCCTCTCCTCTTCCTCCTCCTCACTCTTCCACTCCTTGGTCTCCTCCTCTCTGAGCTGTAAAGGGGGACCCAGGCTCTGTTTCAACAGGTGACACACCTTGCTGGCCTTCTGCTGGGCATTCTCAACTGCAGTCACACAGGCACTGGTCCTGGAAATGCAAATGATTGACAGAAAGAGGGGGAGGGAAACGTAGACATGAGGCCATAAGATAAGAGGAGGTATTTATGAAGCTCAATTGTACTGTTTTTGTGACTGCACTCTGAAGAATTGTAGCTGAAAGCAATTGCAACTGCACTTACAAGAATTGTAAAGGAAAGTGAAGCTAAATCATAATACAAGAACACAAATTCTAAATTTGATGCAGCAGTTTTAAGCATGGGAACCGCCGTTTCATATTTGTCAGGCAGGATTTCTGAAGTGCAGGTGTGTACACAACACACCTCAGTTGACTCAGGCATTCTGCAGAATGGTAAAACTGTGGTTGTCCCACACAGACCATCTTGTCCAGTTTCTCTGACAGAACATTGCAAACTTTCTCCATCTTCTCCTGGTCTGAGAAATTGGCTGTGACCTGTGAGAACCAAGGAATTCTCTCTTTGAAATGCAACAAAGATTGAAACTACTTGTAAAACAACTTTGTAAAATACTAATTATTTAACCCCATCTCTTTCTGTCTCTCTGATACACACACACACACGACAAAGTTTGTGTAAAAATCCTACCTCTGCATTCATGTGGTAGGAATCCTCTGCATCCATGTGGTAAAGATCATCTCTGTGGAGATGTCGCCTCACTGAGATGTCCTCATCATTCACATCGTGTTGTCTTTAAATTATAATGGCAAAGGTTATAGCCTACATAAGATGTCTTTTATATTATATTCTTGGTTTAGCTATGATCCGTCTGCTAAATGCCTTTGTAAATATTTAGCCTACATTATGTGGGCATAAACAATTGACATTGAGGTGCCCACTTGACCGTTGTATATTCTAATATGGGAATGGGAGAGTGCAATTTAAGATTTGATTAGTCTTGTAGCCTATGCTGAAATTTGGTGTAGGCCAACAGTAATAGCTTACTGCAGGGCTGCCAACACTGTCATTATCATTTCTCCTTGATTTCCCCTGGATTTGGTATAAGTCCCAAAATTCACCAGAACACAGGAACTTTCATATGTACTAACGTTTCTGGGTGAGGACCCCCAGTAGAGGCCCCAGAGTACCCCCCAGAGCTCAGTGCATTCAATCATACAGAGATGTTTACTTGAATGAACGGTAATATTATTAAAGATGGGTCTTACATAGCCCATTCATGACAGTCATGACTTAACTGCACCCTGTTTTTGGCGCTCGCTACATTTACAAATTTTACGTATATATAAACATTCAGATTTCAAATATAAAGTACTCACAATTTGTCCCACGGGTGTTAGTTAGTTGCAGCACCAGCGATTAGAATTGCTGCGTCCCGCGTTGTTTAATAAAAAGCATTTTTATCCGAGCGCCCCGGCTACTTTTTTCAAACGGGGTTCGTTTGGGAAATCCAGAGTTGCACACCGGGAGCGCACTCGCCTATTAGTCTGTACTGGCAGGGCGGTCAGCGTACCTATATCGAACACACCGAGTGCCACCCTCCTCCCGACCGATAGGGGCGCGTAGTTGAAAGCCAATAACAAAAAAACAGCTCGGATAAAAATGCTTTTTATTAAACAACGCGGGATGCAGAAATTCTAATCGCTGGTGCTGCAACTAACTAACACCCGTGGGACAAATTGTGAGTACTTTATATTTGAAATCTGAATGCTTATATATACGTAAAAGTTGTAAATGTAGCGAGCGCCAAAAACAGGGTGCAGTTAAGTTATGAACCATGGCTAGGTCTTACATTGCCCCCCTCCTCTCCCCTGGATTCTCACAGTCACAGTCCAATGTTCATGTTGGCAGCCCTGTCCTGTACTGTACTGTACTTGTGTACTATGAACTAATAACTACTTTTGAGGTCCTCACCTGAGTGTTTGTAAAATATACTCGATTCGCCGAGAGATGCTGTTCGTGACATCGTCCGCAGATTCCTTGCTGTCGCTCAGTGTAATCCGTACAGATCCGCGGTCTGCTGGACAACTGGTCTCCGCTGTTCCAAACACGTGAATCTCCCGGCTGACGGTGGGACTGATCTCAGTGATCTGCTGCGGAGCCGTTTGCTGTGTTGACACTTCGTACTCCAAATCCTCCACTTTGTTGTTAAAAATCAAATCCCGCTCAGCAGAAGAACTCTGACCACCTTGCGTGATGAACGACTCCACGTTCTTTTTATGTTTATCAGTCTTTAGATGTTTTTTCACGTCGGATTTCCCTGCGTGTTCTATACTAATATCGACCCGACATATTGTGCAAAACGCCTGGTGCTTGTTGCCACTAGGGCTAGCTTCTATAAAGTCGCATGTCTCCATCCATTCCGACTTAAAGCTCGATGCATACTTCCTCTTCTCCTTTGGTCGAGGCATAATATGTCCGTATTGTCTCCCCACAAGTAAACAACTGGTTGTTGAAAACAGTTGAATCAACATTCAACAATGTTATGTTGTTCTTCTTCAAATGATGTTCTTCTTCAATTGGGTTTTCTTTTCTGGCTGTGTTGATGGTGTCTGCTCCGTATTAGTGCCCTCCGCAGTTCAGGATGAGTACTTTCCTCACAGGTGGAAAGTCTGGTGGAGATTTGTCTCAAAATTATTTACTCATGTGTTGTAACTTGTGTTCCCATAAATCTGCAAACAAAAACAATTTATTCGTGACTTTTGTAAATTTCCCCAAAAAAAATTAAACTAAAACTAAAGTTTTACTTGTGTGTGCATTTATCTGCTTGTGAATTATTGAATCTGCATTTGTGGGTAGACCAACACACAGACTTTCTCACAAATACCTGCAGATCCACACGAATAAAAGACAGGTGGGCACTAGCCTCGGTCCCAGGCTTACTCATCTGCGAAGAGAAAGCCCTGGTCACAACCTAGCAGAGACGGTGTCGGGCCAGAGCCCAGAACATCAGTCAGATTTATTTCCCCCGGATACGATATTGTTTTCGACCAATCACAACACTTATTTAATTCACGGAGAATGTAAACTGAATTGTAAAGCGTTAACGTCATTTCCTTGAGCTGTACTTCCATCAAAATCCCACAACTTCCGCCCCCTAAAAAAAAGGTCTTGTGGCCACTTAGGGGTGGAGATAACTGGGCACTTGGATATCTGGGCACAAAAAACATCTGGGCACAAGGGACATGTGGACACTTAGGGGTGGAGATAACTGGTGACCTGGATGATTTGGCACAAGGGACATGTGTTAAACCAAAACCATCTTTGCACTAGGGACATGTGGGCACCTGAATAACTAGGGCACCTGGACAAGTGTGCTCCTGGTAAGGTGGGCACTAGGGACATGTGGGCACACCTGAATTAGTTTTTGTGTAAGCATAGCTCTGAATGTCAACTAAAGGCGAAGTTTGTTCCAAGTAGACACTAGACACATGTAAGAACGTCAGATAAAAAATGGATCTGTACAATAACGCTTTATTATTAAAATACAAATGGTTTTCGTAAGTAAACTACATTTCGGTGGGAGTGCGTGTGAATGTTTAGGATTTCTCCGCTCGTCTGTCTCTTTGTCGGAGGCTGAAGGTTGCAGACACACGGGAGAAGACGGTGATGGTGGGTCTGCGGGGGGTTCGTGTCTGGGGGGTGGCACCTCCCGGTTTTCTGTCCCGCTCTTCTTCTTCCTCCTCCTCCTCACTCTTCCACTCCTTGGTCTCCTCCTCTCTGAGCTGTAAAGGGGGACCCAGGCTCTGTTTCAACAGGTGACACACCTTGCTGGCCTTCTGCTGGGCATTCTCAACCGCAGTCACACAGGCACTGGTCCTGGAAGAGCAAATGATTAACAGAAAGAGGGGAGGGAAATGTAGAGATTAGGCATACATATATACACACACACACACACACACACACACACACACACACACACACACACACACACACACACGTATATACTGTATATGAAGCTCAATGTTACTGTTTTTGTGACTGCACTCAGTCTTTACAAAAACAACGGCAATTGTAAATGTGATGCAGGAGTTGTAAGTGTGGTAACACGATGGTAATCTGTTCATTCTGTTGCATATTGCATTTATTTTTTGAAAGTGCAAAGGTGTACGCACCTCAGTTGACTCAGGCACTCTGCAGAATGGTAGAACTGTGGTTGTCCCACACAGACACTCTTGTCCAGTTTCTCCAACAGAACATTGCACACTTTCTCCATCTTCTCCTGGTCTGAGAAACTGGCTGTGGCCTGTGAGAACCAAGAAAATGCAACAAAGATTGGAACTACTTTACTTTGGCAAAATAACCTTTACTTTACTTTTGTAGCCGTGTCTTTTTCCACTCTTAACTGTCCATCTCTCTCTCTCTCTCTCACACACACACACACACACACACACACACACACACACCATGGATCAATTTGTGTAAATCCTCTACCTCTGCATTCATGTGGTAAAGATCATCTTCTCTGTGGAGATTCCGCCTCACTGAGATGTCCTCATCCTTCACATTGTGTTGTCTTAAATTACAATAGTGAAAGTTAGTTATACATGTCATGATAGGTTCTTGGTTTAGCTATAGATTACCATTTCTATGCATGATTTGTTGTAGGTCTGTTACCTTGTGTTGTCCAACTTGTCCTTGGTTACTGTAAATGGCGCTGGATTAAGTCTTCTAAATGCCTCAATTGTAAACATTTGGCCTATATTATGTGGATAGCCAGTCATTCTTGGGCATAAACAATTAAACATTGAGGTGCACACAATGTTTACCCATACTACCCAATACTCGACCGTGTACTTTTTGGTAATGTACTTTTTGGTAATGTAGGGCCTATGTAATTGCACTCTCCCATATTATGCTATAGCCTACATTGTAGGCTATAGCATAATATGGGAGAGTGCAATTTCTACTTTTAGGCTAGTCTTGTATACTGAATTTCTGTGTAGGCTACTGTCTGGTGCTAAATAAATAGCTTACTGTTATTTAGTAGGCTACTAGCAGCTAATAACTAGTAACTACTTTGGGCCGTTCCTCACCTGAGTGTTTGTAAAATATAATCGATTCGCCGAGTGATGCTGTTCGTGACATCGTCCACAGATTCCTTGCTGTTGCTCAGTGTAATCCGTACAGATCCGCGGTCTGCTGGACAACAGATCTCCGCTGTTCCAGACACATGAATCTCCCGGGTGACGGTGGGACTGTGCCGCTGAGCCGTTTGCTGTGTGGACCCTTCCAAATCCACTTCTTTGTCGTTATAAATCATATTCCAGGCAGCAGAAGAGGGTACCGCACCGAAGACTCGCGTAGGGCAATCCATTGCTGCTGCGGCCTGCGGCATAATGCAACTTCTCGCTGCTGCCATGGTAATAATAAGACTGTTGCATTGTGGGATATGTAGGCATGTCCATTGAAAGGACTAAACGGCATGATTGAATGTCCGCCTGCGTTGGTCAGTAGATGGCAGCCAAGATTAATGATTATATTATTCATTTTTCAAAGGGGCATTTTAGGGACGGATCAAACGAGTTATTAGCCTCCTATAGTTATGAATTGTTTAAAAAAATAATCATTTGAACTGCATATAGGCAGATATTACAATTTGGCCAAAATATGACATTATGCTATGACGAGGCTAACGATTTAGGCTGGGAAGCAACTCTTGGTAGGGCCTACATTTATTTTTTGTCACAATTCAAGGTTCAAGCCGGGTGTTCCATTTTCTTCTTCTTCTTCTTTCATAATCATAGCCACTTTAGGGTTCAAGTGGTTGAACTTGAAGTCATTTTGATTAAGGCATTTCGCTGGGGAAGGATGGACCCCTGGGTCACCCCTATATGGGGATTCCCTGGCGCGTTATTTGTATTCATCACGGGTTCGGCCGGGTTCACTTTGCTGCCCTCAGTGAGGGGTAGGTAGATTTAATATCCGTATGCCGTATCAGTAATAAACTTCGGTCTGTAGGTGGCAGACAAAGCATTGTAATGAGTTGATGCTGACGACTGAGATCATCATATAGTGTAAATGACTGAGGATGAGATGAACACAGGCCGTGAACACTGCATGACGCTCAACTGGAGGTTGATTTATGTTAATGTTAATGCCAAGTCTATAGATTTAAGTCTTCAATGGCTATAGCCATTGAAGACGCTCTAAATAGGCCTAATACTGATTCTGCAGGCTATAGCCTACAGAATATGAATTGTGGTAAATAGAACATCCCTTTAATTGTATATTTATATTGTAATTGATTTGATTATTTTTCAATAATAAAAATAATTAGATATAGGATATGTCTATATAGCGCATGCCACATTTTTTCCTTTATTCAAACGGCTCTAGTCTACAGGCCTATATTTCCTATCAATTAATTATTAATATTTACCTTTAAAGCTGCATTGCCTCAAAAGTAGCATATAACGTTTTTACATGTTATAATTAATATAAACGTATATAGACTATAGGGGGGAAAAATCCAGTCTCTGGCTTTTAGGTCAAATAATTGTACAATTGTTTTCAATATTACAACAGTTGGAGCAAGGCCAATATGTAGGCAGGCTATAGGCCTATATATAGTCCTACCTAAATATTTAAAGCTTATATGTTTGTTAACATATACAGAAAAATAAGGGTTGCCTATTTATGAACAAAATATTAATAATTGTTGGTTTAGGTTAGCTACTTGTGGCTATAGGCTATATGATACAATTTAAATCCTCACTTAAAACTCATAAAAACAATATTTCTCTTGTTTTATGCTATTTGTGTTGCTTTTTATGCCTGTTTTTGTGATCTAGTACAGCACTTTGGTTGACCTTTTGGTCTTTGTAAATGTGCTCTAGAAATAAAGTTTGATTTAATTTGATAGTATACTAAACCCATGAGGGCCAGGGCTGTGACAAATTAGCCTATGGGGCTAATGCACGTTGCAGTCGATGTCAGTCTCGTTCTTGTAGATTATTTCTGGCAAACAAGGACATCTGGGAACGTCAACGATTTTATCCAATTTCTTTCCCTTCATTTCTTTAAACAACAAAGTTTGTTTGATTTCCTCCGAGTATTAAACTGTGAAACGAGCTTTATAATCACAAGCTAAAAATACAAGGCCCTATTTGTTGTCATTGTCTCGGATTACGCCGGTCCCCCGGTATGCCTCTGTGAAACCCTAGCTGCGACGCAGAGCCCCGGCCAAGAAGGAGAGATGCGGCGCTGCCTCACTGTAGCCTATAGTGCAACGTAACTGTACAGTATATAGGACTGCAGAACAGAACAGGCTATTTTCATAACCGATGTGTCTGGACTGGGGGGGGCATCTTTTTAGAGAGAGAGAGAGAGAGAGAGAGAGATGCAAAGAAAGAAAGCAGGGACCTTTTAAAATCTTGATCGGATGAAAGGAAAGGAAAGGTACTATATGTTTACCCAGGGTAACTGGACTATAAACTCAGATATAGTTATTGGAGAGTGTGATCCGCGCAGAGGAGAAAGGATTGTCACATTTAAAATGCCTTGCATCTCTTTCGCCCTCCTAACACCCCCGCTCCCCCCCCCCCCCATCTCGCTCTCGCTTTCTCTCTCTCTGATGAAGGGCGCGTTCGGAAATACCACACCGGAGCACACTCGCCTATTAGTTTGCATTGCACAGTGGGCTCAGTGCGCTATTTCCGAACGCGCCCGAAGTAATGAACTTCGTCGTGTTGGAAGGCCTCCATACATGCCTCTGTGCGCAGACCGCAATCAAGGCCCGAGCACCTTTTTATGACAGTTTTATTCCCATATTGTCCAAGACATCTCCAGTCCAGACTCCAATTGAACCGTCCTTATGCCCGTTGCAACTTGCAATAAATCTCTTGATTTTATTGCGTTTACTCATGCGTCTCAAAATATTCTTTTTTTAGGTCTTTTTTATTTGATTGGATAAAGGCGTTAATAAAACTCGCAGACTGCAGAGAACCATATCTGTCAGCAAAAATAAATTAAGATGTAGTTTGAGTTCAGCCCGTCCCCGCGTGGCGCGCGGCATCAAAAACCATCGTCCCGTTTTTTTCACCCTTGAAAATCCCCTCGCGTTAAACTAATTAGCATTCATTATTATGCTGCTGATATAGGATGAGAAAACACAATACATGCACGCGTTTGCTTGTTTTCCTTTGCTCTCGTAATAATTGACTAATAATTGGGACTCTTCCGGTGAGCGGGTTTTATAGGTTGTTGTCATAATCACCTCATATAGGGACACTGCATGGGCCAGTGGGCCTGTACACGCCGCGACAGCCTGCATGGAACAGACGGTAACAAGACTACTCGCCCCGTTTCTGTTTTCCTCCCAGAATTTTCCCCAGTGAGGGGTGGGAGAGGCTGGACAGCAGACGGCTGGACTTTGAATTTCTCTAACTATAAACTTTCATGACAGCAGAACAGCCTAAGTACAAATATAATTTATGAAAAGCTATACTACAGTGAAGTCTGTTCACAGAAGTTGTTGTAGGATATGTGGGGATTATCTGACGAGGTACCATTTGAGGGGGCAAAACCTTACACTAAATAATACTAAATTGTTTATAGGTTCAATATAAGTCAAATAATATAGCCTTTCCACAGTAGTATCTTTTTATATTTTTCCAAAAAGAATACAAACAGCCTGAGCCAATAGCATATTACAAAGTTATCCCCCTCACTGGGGAAAATTCCGGGAGGAAAAACGGGCGAGCACCGGGGCGAGTAGTCCAGTATTCGAACAGAATGTTTCTGTTTTATTTTGGTTAGGTTACTCGCAGCTGTGCTAGTTAATCATTAAGGCTATATATATATAGGCCTGCCGCCTAAGTGGTTCTTATATACCTTTTCATATCAAGGAACTCCAAATTGATATTTATTTGGCTGCATGCGGACCCCATCTGAAAATGTTTTGCGCCAGGGACCCCCATTATGGAACATGTCTAGGCCTAATACAGATTTCTTTTGAGGGGGGGGGGGGGGGGGGTGGGGGGGGGGGGACACTGACCTGAAAGTTTATTTTCTGTTTAAGTGCAGCTAGGGACACCCTGTTACGCGGAACAAACATATGATTATCACACACATTATCTATTTAACGCTTATTTGTAAGAATTGAAACGAAAATCACTTACAGCGCCTTATAAATTGTATATATTTATTTAGGCTATACTCTTTATGCATTCAGTGTATTTGTTAAATATTTCCGTCGTTCTGTTTGTTAGCTCCTGCAATAGCCATATCTATAAATATTTATTTATGCATTTCACAATCCAAATAATGGGATTCATTCAAATAAACATGTCGGCAGTTAAATCCAGTGAGCATCAGTATAAGGATGCACAATACATGGAGTAGAAGTTGAGTCTCTTTGTTTAGGCCTGTCTATATTATTATTTTGAATGATAATACTAATGACAGCAAGGATAATAAATAACACACAACAAATTAATTTAATTTGGCAAAATAATTCCAATAATAATAACGTCAACAGTGATAATATGCGTGAGCAAATTAATTTAATTGTGCCTAATTTCTATAATAATAATAACAATCTATCATAATAATCTATAATAATCTGTCGAGGTGCCAACTTGCGCCTTGGCCTACTTGTGCGCAAGCAGAGCGTGCAAGTATACTGCTACAGTACATAAACATACATACATACATACCCTATTGGCCGACGGACAACACCGATATTCGCAGCCGATTACAGTACTTTCGTGCTCTGCTTGCGCAAGTAAAGTTACGTCATCAAGAACAGACAACAACGACATACGCCGGCCGACAACACCGACATATGCAGCCGATTACACATAGACTTGTACGCTCTGATTGCACAAATAATAATCAAAATAGGAATACTATAATTAATATTAACGGCCTATACTATGTTAGAAAGTAAAGGCAGAAAAATGGGATTCTGACATGGTCAACTATATAGGGGTGGCTCACAGAACACCAGATTACATCAGGGTTAAATGAACACTGAGGATTCCAATGTGTATACGTTAAACTATAAGAAGGTTATCTATGGTTGCTACAGAGCTGACAATGAGGGTTATATATTCCCTTCTCTGGAATCCTGCATGCCTCAAAGCAGAGCAGATGTAGAAAATGTCGTTCCCTGATGTCATCGCTAGGGACACATGCAGCAGTAAGCAGGAACTGGGGATGACGGTGAAGGACCGGAAAGTCTGGCGTGGCATTGTGAAATATACATGATCTCGACCGCGTTCGAATAATGATGATGATGATTTATACCAGGGGTTCTCAACCAGTGGTCCTTGACGGGAATCCAGGTGGTCCCAGTTAAATGATGGAGAGTTGGTAACCAAATGGACCCTTGTAGATCTTTGACTACTTGAGAGTGAAATTATTGTTACCCATCTGCATTACTTAAGTCTACACAATTAGAGAATGTAAAATATTTTATATTTCAATCAACGTTTTGGTACCACTACCAACCAGAACCGGGTACCAACACAGCATCGCATTGTGGACAAAATCTTATGCAACGACAAAATCTTGTTTTGTTTGTGCGGTCTGCGAGGCTAAATCTCATTGAATGGTGGTCCATGGCTCAGATGCCAAATGAATAGTGGCCCTTGATATGAAAAAGGTTGAAAACCACTGGGTTATACAAATGAACAGCCTGTGGTTCGGTCGATCTGAAGGTTCTGAGAGTCTCCCATGGCAGAGAGACCAGGCCAGTCAGCTGTGGTTCCGCTGCATGTGTTTCCCTGGGCCTGTTGGTTCCCATGTTAAGCCCGATTTATACATATATAATGGTGTTGCATGGCGTAAAAATAGCAGATCTGCATCATCTACAAACTCACCACGCGTCACATTCATCGTGACCCGTTGTGAGCTTGTACATCTGCTATTTACTGAGCACAACGTCGGCAAGCCACTAAGTATAACCGAGGCTTTAGCTGTGGTCTGTGTGCTGATAGTGGACATCAGCGGCGGTGGGTTGTCTGTATGTATGTGTGTCCTGTCCGTCAGTCCAGCCTGCACAAGTATTTTCTCATGCTGTCCCTCAGCTCTCAGCAGACCTAGTCTCTGTAAACAGCTCCTAGTCAAATAAACAGTCCTGTCCACAGCGCCTCAGCCCCTTCCTTCAGTCCCACACGACCTGACTCAACTGCAGGGCTTGCTCAACTCAATGTGACCGGTGCAGCTAAAGCCTGTGTTTTACTTGTACTTTTACAAATCTACAAAACCTGCGATGCAATATACTTGTAGATGTCTTATTATATTCGCCGCACAACACTTTCACAGGATGGGGTTCGGGGTATGAATTAAGCGATCTGCTGAAATGATTACATAGTTTAGTATTCCATATTCAGTGTACAGGCTACCAGAGTCTGCATTAATGGTCAAAAATGTAATGAAATCGCCTCAAAGCTAGAAGGTCCTGGGTTCGATTCCCGCTGGGTACGCTGTGGGCGCTGGGGGAGTGCCCATACCCTAGGTGGGGTTGGCAAAAGGGCCTTTCTGTGTGGAGTTTGCATGTTCTCCCCATGTCCCCTGGTCTCTAAACTACCTCCCCTTGGCCAGCTGGGGCGCCTGATGGAGGGGAAAGGAACTGGTTGGAATAACGTGTTCCTTCCACGTGTTACGTCCAACCAGGGAAACTCCCCCCTGTCAGGTGAAAAGAAGCGGCTCCCCCAGCATCCGTATTGTGTGGAAGGCGACAACATGTATACGTGTCAATATAAGAATGCTCACTACTTAAAAATGTCTACACACGCATGCGCACGCACACACACACACACACACACACACACACCTGCACCTGCACCTGCAGATGTGCATGTGTAAAGAGCCTGCTTGTAAAGCTTGCCAACAACTTAATTGCAATTCATGAATGGAAATGTTGCAAATCAATGTAGCCTACACACACACACACACACACACACACACACACACACATACACACACACACACACACACACACACACACACACACACACACACACACACACACACACACACACACACACACACACACACACACACACACACACAGAGCTCCTTAGGTTGTGTCCAACAGGTGTGTGTGTGTGTGTGTGTGTGTGTGTGTGTGTGCGTGCAGTGCTCCAGGCTAACCATTTGGTTGGTTGTACTGGTGTGCCTAAAATGTCATGTAGTAGCACATAGGTGCACCACCACACATAGACACAAAATGCAAGGTAAACTGGTGCGATCAATCAAAAGTATTAGTTGCACTTCCTAAAAATGGGTGCAATCTGGAGCACTGGTGTGTGCGCGACTGTGCGTGCGTGTGTGTGTGCGCGCATATTTCAAATAGGTCTGATTTAGAAACCAGGAACACTTCCTCCTCTCGTTAGCAAGTATTGCGACTGGTGTAGGCAGCTGTCTGTCTGGTCAGGTGTGTGTGTGTGTGTGTGTGTGTGTGTGTGTGTTTATATGGTGTGCTTCATTGGTGTTGATAGGCCTAATAGTAAAGCTCGGCCTGGTCAAACCATGTCGACTGAGCAACCTATAATATGACCCTAAAGTAGCGTGACTACCTCTGATAAAACTCTAAACAAAGCCAGTCTCGGATCATTCTCCGTCACTATAACCTCTTATTCTAAAATGTTATCTTTCTTTCCATCAGCGCTCCTCCACTGTTTCTCTGCTCTTCCTCGCTATTTAGTGGCGGTTTCTTTCTCTCCTTTATTTTTATTCTGCAGATCTGTGTTTTTTAAGGCCTGGTTGGGTTTCAGGGCTCTATTAAAAGTTCAAAGGCAGCGTTTACTACTGTAACTGGAGCTAGTCTGCACCGAGGCTTTCCACTAATGAGTGCTGAGCGCACACATGCACGGCCAACGACAGTCACACGCGCGCGCGTGCACCGTCACAAACAAGTGTGCGGACGTGAGCACCAAACAACGACACACTCTCGCACGCCCACGTGCGTGCACAGCACACACACACACACACACACACACACATGTTCCCCTTATGGGCCTGGCTGTCACAGTGACTCCACACAGTGTTGTTACCACGGTAATCATGGTTCGTTGTGTGCCAGATATCTGTCACCGGTTTAACGATGCTTTCAGCACTCAAGGTCTTCTCTGGACCCTCTCATTTGTTCCTGCTCCTCATGCTCTATACAGTTCTCCTCTAGTTCTGTTGTGTTCAGTTCTGTTCTCCTCTCCTATGTTCGCCTCTTCTCGTGCACTCTTGCCAGTTGGCCGCTAAGGTTTTTTCCCCCTCCACAAATCACTGTGGTCGGGAAGAAACCTATTATCTCCATAATCTAACGTACGTCATCAATGCCCTATGCAGTGGTTCTCATACCTTTTCATGTCAAGGACCCCCAAATTGACACTAATTGGCCTGCGGACCTCCATTTGAAAAGATATGCCAGCTGGGACCGCCATAAGAGAAGAGTTTTACGGCTCTAGTAGTGATTTTCAACCATTTTCATTTCAAGGGCCCCCCGGTTTGACCTGAATTAGGCCACGGTCCCCTATTTAACCCATTCTGACCGGGCACCCATTTTGGTGTCGGCATCATGATATGCTTTAGATATTGAAAAATAGCAGATCTACAAGCTCATATCGCGCCACCGAGTGGCGCGATACGAGCTTGTAGGTCTGCTATTTTTTGAAAAATCGAAGAACGACTGACATTTCTTAGAATCTGATCTCAGGTCAGAATGGGTTCATCAGACCAGTGTGTGTCCGGCGGAAACCTCGTATGAATCTGATCTCAGGTCAGAATGGGGACACCCTGGAACTCCCTGAAGGACCCCGGACCCCTCTTTGGGAACGACCGCCCTATAGCACAGTGTCACACACAAGTATCAAAAGCAGCAGATCCACATAAGCTCAAAACGTGCCGTGAAACGACAAGCTTCGAGCTTGTAGATCTGCCGCTATACTTTGTGCTCATTCTGAATAGAGATGTCCCGATACTGTATCTGACTGTATCAGAAAAGTATCGTTATCGGCCCCTTTTTGGTCATATCGGTATCGGCGAATATGCCAGTCTAACCACCGATCCGACACACGGGTAAGGGGTTGACACTATGGCAGGTAAATAAAATGTTGGGCTACGTGGAGGTTGCTTTCGAGTTGCACATTTGAGTGAGGAGTCTGCTATTAACCCATTCTGACCTGAGATCAGATTTAAAAAATGTCTATTACATCCTGACAGTTTCATTATTAACCCATTCTGACCTGAGATCAGATTAAAAAAATGTCAGTCGTTCTTCGATTTTTCAAAAATAGCAGACCTACAAGCTCGTAGCGCGCCACTCGGTGGCGCGCTATGAGCTTGTAGATCTGCTATTTTTCAATAGCTAAAGCATAATACGATGCCAACACCAAAATGGGTGCCCGTTCAGAATGGGTTAACAACACGAGATAAAATAAGTAATTTTCTTTTTTTTATTATTATAAATATTATTCTCTGGTATCGGTATTCGGTATGGGCTAAAACACAGAAATTGTAGTAACTGTAACATGCACATACAAGGTTTCCACCCCACAGAGCTATAGACGATAACAATGGTTCATCCTTTGAAATATTGAACTTAAATCGCATAATGGAAGTCAACTGAAACCTGCCTAAATGTGGAGTCACACTGTAGGTCACAGATAGACGACTGATGATGTAGACATAGTTAGATGATGAGATGATGTGGATGCTGATCCCCGTCATTCGGTTTTGTATTGCACTGTATTGTGAAGAGAAAGCTGCTAAATGCACGTGAGATGGTCTCTCAACCTGACTTCAGTTGTTCACATTCATTCTGTTGGTGGACTGCGTGTGTGCGCACACAATTTTGTGTATATTTCTGTGGGTATTATATGTGTATTGTCAATACTGGAGAGTGGGTATTGTATATGTTTGTGTGTGCCTGTTTGTGTGTGTTGGCCATCACGTGTGCGTGTGTACTGCACTGCAATGTGAAGAAGCCTGCATGGAGCGGATGGGAAAGGACCCCTCAGGGCCGGAAAAACATCCAGAGAGATTAATAGTTTCACAGCGTATTATTCCACAAAGCCATTTATAACAAATTACAATTTCAAAATGTTTGTTGAGTCTTTGGAGCTTTTTTTTTACAGGACTGACCGCTCGCTCTCGGCTGTCTCGCTGCTACAGTAGATATAAACAAACAATCTACCATGCTAGGCCTATAAGATTAAACAAGATGGCTGCCATATTTTTTTGCATTCTGGACCTGCGCATGTGTGCGTGTTCTTTTTTATGGACGTGGCTTCATTTGCCTACAGGCATATAAGCATGTACCCATATACTTGCACACGTATATGTTTACATACTACTTGTCACTGTGTGTGTGTGTGTGTGTGTGTGTGTGTGTGTGTGTGTGTGTGTGTGCGAGCGGCTGTGTATTAAGTACAGGAGCTGAAGTTCTTGGTCTTACCTCATGGGACTGGCTGGGGGGGTCAGAAACTCAACACGCCAAACGTTTATTATTACCCTGTTTGGCTGTTGGAGCTGCCTTCAGGGGAGACTCCCCGACAATGACCGTTGACCCCAACCTATGACTCCCTCCCGTGACCCCTCCAGCGCACTCCAGCGGTCTGAGATGTTGAAAGGAGAATGAAATCACAGAAATGGAACAATGTGTGAGGTCATCTGATCCGCGGCTGCCATTCCAGGAACTGTGGAAGACTTCAGAGGCAATATTCTTTGATTCTTTTTATTATGGCGGAGAATGAGAGAAGAGTGAAAAACATATTTCTCGGCTTTCTCGTCTAGGAAGCGTTCCAGGGCGATAAAATGGCCGCTCCGTCAAGGTTTTACTGCGAGCTCCCCCACTCTCCGCCTGTTCCACCACCCCCCCAAACCCCCTCCCACCCCTCCCGGCAGTCTCTACCTCGCTCTGTCTTCCATTCACTTCACACAAACATATTCAGTCTCGCCCTTAATTATAGGGCAGGGTGATATCACTTCAAATCAATACCACGACTATTTAAAACCATTTATTATCATTAATGCACGATTCTAAAAGAAAATGGGGAATATAGCAGATCTACAACTGGTTCTAAATAGTGTCGGTTTTATTTCTAGAGGATGCGACTGTGGCTCAGGAGGTAGAGGCAGGTCGTCCAATGATCCATGGGTCGGAGTGACCTTGGGCAAGACACTGAACCCCAAATTGCTCCCGATGTGCTGGTTGGTACCTTGCATGGCTTCCGCCGCAATCGGTGTATGAATGTGTGTGTGAATGGGTGAATGCAATGCACCATGGATAAAGGCGCTATATAAATGCACCATTTACCATTTATTGCTGAGCCCTACCCCAAATTACTATCCACTCTTATCCACTATCTTTCCTACTTTCATATTTGTTCTCTCTCTCTCTCTCGTGCGGGGAGGGAGGAGAGGGAGGGGTGGACGCCATGCAGTGCCCACTGGCACCATGGACTATAAACACTCCCCGCCCCCCCTGGACCTCAGAGCAGGAAACCCCTCATATGAGCACCTGCACACAGGCTGCCATGTGCACAACGAGGACCATCTGTCCATCAGACTGCTTGTCTGAAAGAACCTGTTCTGAACAACACACACACACACACACACACACACACACACACACACACACACACACACAAAATTGAGTCCCTCCGAGGATATTGGGTTAGGGTCAAAGTTTAACGCACCCTGTTTCCTGTCCAGACAAGCGAGTGCTAAACACTCCTCTCTCTTCCTCTCTATTTATTCCCCCTGCATCTCTCTCTCTCTCTCTCTCTCTCTCTCTCTCTCTCTCTCTCTCTATCTGACGCTCTGTCTCTGTCTTTCTTTTTTGCTCACCCTCCATTACTCTCTTTCTCCAAATTAAAATGTCTCTCTCGTTCTTTTCATGTCTTCATTGTGGTTAACCCATTCTGAACGGGCACCCATTTTGGTGTTGGCATCATGTTATGCTTTAGCTATTGAAAAATAGCAGATCTACAAGCTCATATCGCGCCACCGAGTGGCGCGATACGAGCTTGTAGGTCTGCTATTTTTTGAAAAATCGAAGAACGACTGACATTTTTAGAATCTGATCTCAGGTCAGAATGGGTTAATCAGACCAGTGTGTGTCCAGTGGAAACCTTGTATGAATCTGATCTCAGGTCAGAATGGATTAAAGTGCAAGAGAGCGGTTAGACCGTTATGAGCTGCACATTTCCCATATTTTCCTATGTGTGTCCTCTGTCGGAGCTGATGGCCGCCGTGTGTGGACGGCGGCCACAGTGGATTCTCGGCAGACCCTTTTTCTAGCTGACGACGGTAGGATACGTCCAGCCTATAAACCCAAAGCCGCCTTCTCACTGGCTCCAGCATTTTCTTCACGACCAAAATCTAATTTGGTAGACAATTGTGTAAAGTAATCTCATGTTTACCGTTTTGTTACTATAGTCATCAGCCCACAGTATCTTATGTTACACTCCTCCCGAAATGATTTGGCTCTCTGGTTTTTAAATCCTCTCGCAATCCAGCCAAACGTTAAAAAGCACAGCGCTCTAAAGAAAGTGTCTGTGTTCGTTTTTTTCCCCTTTTTTGGGGGGGGGGGAGCGCGGCACAGAGAAGACGACGGCCCAAAATACATCTAGATATAGTTTCATATGTTCAAGCAATCTCAGGTATACACTCAATTCATCCTCCACCATCTAAACGGCCTCAAAGCTTGGACGTGTCAGAGGCGAAAACGAAGACGAATCGAGCGCGCCTCGTGTGTATGTGATGTGTGTGTGTGTGTGTGTGTGTGTGTGTGTTGGGCTGCTATTCTGTCTGCTTCAGAGCGGGGCTCTGTGGTCCGGAGGCAGGCAGGCAGGCTGGTAATGGCCTGTGTGCTCTCCTGCTCCGAGATTAATGTGAAGACTTATTGATGTAATGATCTGGGGCCATGAAAGAGCACTCTGGTCGGCAGGGTTTGAGCTCAGCACATGAGCCTAATGGAGTGTGTGTGTGTGTGTGTGTGTGTGTGTGTGTGTGTGTGTGTGTGTGTGTGTGTGTGTGTGTGACGTGTGTGTGTGTGTGTGTGTGTGTGTGTGTGTGTGTGTGTGTGTGTGTGTGTGTGTGCGCGCGCGGTTTGGACGAAAACAGATGAAATTAATTGAGACCTCTCGTATTCAGGAAAAGGGGGATGGGCTGACCTTCAGTGGATGTGTGTGCCTATGTGTTTTTGTCATAGGAAATGCCTGAATGCCGTGTGTGTGTGTGTGTGTGAGGGTGTGTGTGTGTGTGTGTGTGTGTGTGTGTGTGTGTGTGTGTGTGTGTGTGTGCGCACGCACGCAGATATGGAAGTGTGTCTGCACTCTGCACACACGACTGCAATGCATATCGATGTGGCTGTGTGTGTGTATGAATGTGTGCTTTTTGGTTTAGTGTGTGTGTGCCTTATAGCACACATCTAGTGTCAGTGTCTATGTTGCTGCGAACGTGTGTGTGTGTGTGTCTGTGTGTGTGTCTGTGTGTGTGTGTGTGTGTGTGTCTGTGTGTGTGTTGAAAGCTGCCCAGAGCTTCCTCGGGTGAAGGGCATGGCGACACACAGAGACACTGTGAGACAGCGCAGTTGGAGGCTGAATAAATAAAACCCATATTAAACGGGTACTATACAGCTACTTTGGCCCTGCAGCGAGTGTGTGCTGGCGCGCGCGCGAGCGTGTGTGTGTGACTGTGCTTATGTGTCTATGTAAACGCGTTGGTGTGTGTATTCTGTGCATGTGTGTGTGTATGTCGTAGATGAGTCCTGAGCCCCAGCAGGTGCTGACAGGACCCCCATCACTTCTCTGCCTTCCCTCCTTCAACCTCTGTTCATTCTTTGTGTCAGTGCGTGCGTTGCGCGCGTGCGTGTGGCGTTATAGCGTCGTGGGTCTCATGTTGGAGTGATTGACAGGTGAACAGCCAGAGGGATGATTGAGAGCAGTTGTGGGAAGAGAAAGACCTTATAGCCCCCTTTGCCTTCGGCCCTGAGGGTCTGTAACGAGACGAGAGAGAAAGAGAGAGAAAAAGAGTGATAAAGTGACAAAGAAAGAGTTTGAGAGGGAAGGATGAGAAGCAATAAAAATACATTGTGTGAGAGAGAGAGAGAGAGAGAGAGAGAGAGAGGGGGAGGGAGAGAGAGAGAGAGACAGTAGTGAATGCAGAGCGAGGAAAAATGGGGAGATGGAAAAAAACAAGTCGCATATCCAAGTTCACCATCATCGATAAGAAGCAGTCTTGTGTCTCCGGAACCACACTGGCTATATTCCCTTCCCCCTGATCTCGCGGGTGGGAAACCCCAGGGACCTGCAGCAGGGCTTTATGGGAAGCGGCTCATACCCAGAGAGTGATGTCATAGAGAGGAGACGGACAGAACCTGGCTCTCCCTGCATGGCTGATATGGCACCGGGCCGCGGGGAGAGAGATAGGAGCTTCTATAGAGATCTGAACTAGCAGAGCCTGGCCTTAACGTTGACGTCTGTAAGCTCCCACTCAGCGTGTTGTGTGTGGTGAATGGGAAGCCTGGTTTATGTCCTATAGTGACATGAGAGGAGGCACTGCATGCTGCACTCCGAAAAACACGGAGCACATTTAGTTTTAGATTTCGTTTTTTAGACGGCGCACGCAAACAACAGCCGCGCATGCAGCGCGAGGTAGTGACACACAAACACACACGTTACTAAAATAATAATCATACTAATATTGGGGGGGGGGGGGGGGGACGACACAACGGAGATAGTGCTTATTTCACCTGACAAATATCACTATGTGATCATTTCTTGTTTGGGTGCAATTGAGCTCAGAAAAACCTAAAGTCAAATAAGACGACTTTTTTTATGATGTCGAAATTCCTTAAATTCCAAAAGTCAGTCAGACCATCAGGATCATGTGGATCTGGGCATCCACATGGGAACGCCACGGCGCCAATAAAGGATCCTGGGCTTCATGTGGTCAGCCTGTGGCATCAGTCATTTATATAACGTCTATATGACCTATATCTGACTGCACATCATGGGCAAAGGTTTCAGTGCAATCTGAGCCCCCCCCCCCCTGACTTCCAGTATCGGTTATAATTTCAGAAATGATAAAACATTTACACAATTACAGTCTTATACACATGACCTTGAGATGACCTGTACACACAAGACATAGAGGATGGTATCCTGCAGCAGCCTAATGTGGATGTGCCGCAGTGTGTGTGTGTGTGTGTGTGTGTGTGTGTGTGTGTGTGTGTGTGTGTTGTATACAAGCAACACAACATTGCCAGAGTCTTTGTCAGGTTTCCTCTCATAGTAGCCGAGTGTGGTGGGCCGCTGGCCAGGTGGGTTTAGAGACGTCTTTAAATGGCCGAGGTGTAAATCTAGTGTGTTTTGCGATGAAGGCCGGCCCGTTCCTACGCTGGCCCTCTGCACAGCCTCACGGAGATCAATGAAGTTAACCCATTCTGACCTGAGATCAGATTCATACGAGGTTTCCACTGGACACACACTGGTCTGATTAACCCATTCTGACCTGAGATCAGATTCTAAAAATGTCAGTCGTTCTTCAATTTTTCAAAAATAGCAGACCTACAAGCTCGTATCGCGCCACTCGGTGGCGCGATATGAGCTTGTAGGTCTGCTATTTTTAAATAGCTAAAGCACGACATGATGCCAACACCAAAATGGGTGCCCGTTCAGAATGGGTTAATTCAAAACATTCACACACTGCCATCTGAAATCAACCATTTAATGAGTCGCTGTTCCTGTAAAACTGGAAAAAGCCCCTTCAGATTTATTAGAATACTGTGAGAGAGAAAAGACCGAAAGAAAGTGAAGAATTGGAGGGGGAGAGAGAGAGAGACGGACTGAAGGAGAGAGAGAGAGAGAGAGAGAGAGAGAGGCAGAGACAGAGCTAGTGGAAGTCGAGAGAGACAGAATTCCAGAGAAGACGAGGAAGAGTACAATTCCAAAGATTAGGAAAGATGACGAGATCATAAGAGAGAGAGAGATAGTTTAAAAAAAGGTTTTTTATAACTGAGTCTTTGTTTGGATTTGGTTCAGAGTAAACACACCAGGGGCCACATACCGACGGCAGCGCAGTGAAACGCACAAATAAACAATGAAAAATATTTTCTTGATCCAATTTTTTTTTATGAGAGAGAGAGCACAGTTAGTGGAGGCAGTCGGTTGCTTTTTACAGCGGTGTGCGCATGCAGAACGTCCTGAGACTGCAAAAGCTGTGTTGTATTATTAACCCCATCTCCATTTTAATTATCAGAGCCGTTCCACCAGTGGAAATCACTTCGCCAACGGCGAGAATGGCACTTTGACACGCTGCACCAAGCGACTAGTAAACATTTGTACAAACAAGGCTTTAATGTTGAGAGTAAGAGCGAAGCGGTTTGCCTGCAGCAGCTCCGGGGGCCCGCATAATAACTCATAATAACTCATAAGAAATACTCCCGTGGAGGTGTGAGAGGAGGGCCTGTACTCGTCAGCCAATCCGCTGACATAATTACAAAAGCCTTGAGACAAAACAGCCTGACTTGAGAGGAAAATGGGGAGGAAAGATATTTTCTCTGTGTACTTAAGGGTTGATTGAGAGGGTTGCTACACGAGAGTGTAACTGAGCAGCGGATGAAGCCGATTAGTTAGTTGTCTGTGAAATGTCACCTATTGCCTTGTTTCTTTTTTTTTTTTTATGTTTTTTTTTTTTTTGCGGTTTTCGCCTTTATTTTTTTTATTTTATAGAGGGACAGACAGTAGGCTGGGGGAGGGAGATGGGGGAGTGACATGCAGTAAAGGCCGTCGGGATCGGGAGTCGAACCCGCGGCGCACTGCCAGACTCGGGCGTGCGGCCGAGGTGCCTGGACCGCTGAGCCACGGCCCAGATTACATCCAGTCTTTTACTGGAATATTCATGCTATACTGTATGTTTCAAAATATAACAATTGAAAAAAAAAAGTAAAATAGAGAGGATGCACTAGAGCACAAATCTCTGCCAAGAGGCAATGCCCTAATTAAATTACAACAGTATGTAATTTATGCATCGCCTAAAGCCATGAAAGCATATAGGGCAGGGCAGCATGTGATTCGTTGTACATCGTCTCTGCTGTCTACTCACTCAATTCATTGTCTACCACTCTCAGATTTCCTTTTTGTTTTTAGGATTTATTTTTGAGCTTTTATGCCTTTGTTGATAGGACAGTATAGGCTCTCAGGAAATGGGGAGAGACCTCGGTAATTGATCATTTATTGATCCTGATTGTAGTCAATTATGCCATTTGCGTCGATAGGAACTATAGGAAGTAAGCTCTGTAATGTCTTTGACATGGCGGTTACATGACACAGTGAAAAGTAATAGTATGTAAGATGAGATGTACACAACTACCTTATATACAGTATCTGAAAGGTGGCAGTCCATACCAGTATAGTATAAGGAAAGAGACATCTTTCCTTAGACATGTGTGCACGGTGACGTGGAGAGAGAGAGGATTGCTCTCTACTTCACAACATGTTTAAGGTTAAGTTCAGTATTTCCAAATCAAATCATCCAATTGTTTTGCATGGCGGAGTTCTTGTTCGGCAACTTGACTTTGATTTCAAGACGGCGCTGTATTAGGCTACAGCCTACAGTGTTGCCGAACAAATGATTTGGACTGAGTTGAATGTGCGTGGACCTTAAGGGGTTAATGTGTGTTGCAAAATTACCAGGTGTATATTGTGGTGTCGATATAACCACAGCTTATGGCAGGGAATTGCATGTGTGCGATTGGCTAGTACCAGTTCATCCCATTAGCTGGAGGGACAGGAGAGTTGTATTGTATTGGTTATTTAGATGTAAGGAAACTGGACAGGCAGGCTCCCAATTGGCTATAGTTCCTATTATAGCTTCATGATGGGACACCCCAGGCCTGGAGGGATGATTGATCTGCGATTATTAATTCACAAAAATGAAAAATTTGAAAAATATCCAATAATTGAGGTCCTGCAGGCCTGCTGTCAACGAGCACAAGAACTATGATGCTGATCGGCAGTATGCAAGATTAGACATAGACCCACGGACGGGCAAAACGCATCATCTCCTGGTGGACATAATAAATATGTATTTTGGAGCTATAGCACATTCTAATCTAAACAAACATTTCAGATATATTACAATTTAGGCCATGTTTATTTAGAAACTAAAGGGCAGTCCATACTGTCTCCGACCATCAAACTTTTCGTCGGAAAGCTCCGGTACAACTACAACATGACGTCACTCGCAACTTCTGAAACGCATTCCTCCGAATTTCTGTTCTGAAAGCTGCACTCCCAGATGTTGTGACTCGCCGAACTCTACTTCGGAGAAAGAATTTAAGTCTGATCTTTCCGACGAAAAGTTTGGTGGTCGGAGACAGTATATGGACTGCCCTTAATGAAATCTATAGGCCTATATTGTGGTTGTGGATGTTGACTCATCCTCACACCCTCCCTGCCATGAGGGCCTCATCCTGCCCCCTTACGCATATGACGTCCCTGTACCTCCACGTCGGCCTCCTCCCCACCTCCCCTTCCCCATAACCAGGTCCCATGACAAGGCCCATAAAGCTCATCACATCTGTCCACCTGACAATCACCTGATGATTGCACAGCGCTGACAGAGAGTACATGGAGTGTACCGTTAACCGCTCGCCCTCCCTCACTCGCTCCCTCTGTCTCTCGCTCCGCCGCCGGGCCCGAGGCGTCTCCCGGGGGTCTCGCAGGGAGAAGGAAGGAAGACAGATGAAATCGTCCTTTTTACGGCGATGTCTTACTTTAGGGTTTACGTTACCACGTTACGAGGTCAATCCCTCTAGCAGCTGTGGAACAGTGAGGGGGTTTCGCCAGATTGCGTTACCCACGCCACTCTGAGCAGCAGAGGCAGAGAAGGAAAAAAAATGAAAAAAGCCCCAAAAGGTTCTTCTTAACAAGCGAGCATGGAACGAATTAGCCCAGCTCGGATCCCTGCTGGACCCCGGTGCTGGAAGTCTCACCAGGTGCGACATTACGGGGACACGCTGGGGCGGGGTGGATTTCCGGACATGTGAGGAAGGTTTGTGTGCGTAGGGGGGGGGGGGGGGGTTGGGGGGTGTGTGTGTGGGGGGTTGGGGGGTTTGTGAGTGTGTGTGGGTAGGTGGGGCGAGCATATATACTGACAGTTGACAGCACGTGGTTCCGCGCACACGTACGGGTCCTATCTTGCGCGTTCCGTCCGGCAAAGCAGGATGGGCGTGATCGACCTCTGGTGTGCGGGTTTGTTTGTGGAGCCCGCGCTTCTCCGCAGCGAGCAGGAAAAGTAAACATGTGCAGGGTACTGCTGCTGCTAATGGTGTGTGTGCGTGTGTGTGCGTGTGCGTGTGCGTGAGCCCATGCTGCTAATGGGGTTTAATTTGATAAGCGGTTGGCGGATTTGTCAGCACCCAGCTGCATCTGGAGAGTCAGGCTCTGTATATTTTGGGTAAACATGCACAAATTCGCTGCAGGTTCCCCCTATAATTCCTGTCTGTCTCTCTCTCTCCGTCGTTATCTCACTCTATCTCTTGTTTCGTACAGCAGTGAGACATGCCCTTGAAAGACGACAAAAGTTTATTATTGTTCTGATATAGGGGGATATTTTCCTTCGTGAAAAAAATAACTTGGTGGTAGATAACGATCAGCGTCCGCACTCGCTGAAATGATGGTTTCCGTTTGATCTCTGGCAGTTGAAACAGCACGTTGGGAACAATGTATACACAACTGCTCTGCTACACTGTTTAATTATTAACAGAACAAAAACAGAGGTTGGTGTAATTACAGTAAGAATTGTCAGCTATAACATGTTTTGTGTATAGACACGGATGTGCAGTAAGTCATAGAACTACTTAGTTTAAAACAGGGGTGTCGAACTCAACTTGGGGCGAGGGCCGCATTGGTCAAAAGGTCACTTGATGGGGGCTTGATGAGTAAACCTTTGTGGAGATCTTCTCAGTTCTCATTGTATGCTAGTTACTGCCATTCAGGATGGAAAATAAAATCCATTTGGATTTGGGGAGAAGTAGTTTCATAAGGGGCTGGTATGAAGTACTTGATATAAAGAGAACATGTTCAGTTCACTAGTCTACACTCTACTCTACACCTGCCTTCATTTCATCTGATTGTCTGTCTGGCAGGCACTTAACAAGCAATCGTTAACTGTGTCTGTTAGAGAGAGGGGCAGAGAAGAGTGGCTTTGCTCAACTGGATTTATACTTATATTCTCCACTCTGATGAAGGTACATGTTCGATATATCATGCAGCCTTACTTATTAGCCTATATTTTAGATATTAAAAAGAATGCGGCCAGCGGATCACCAGTTTGACACCCCTGGTTTAAAACGATCTTCACCGTGAATCCGTGTTCAGAACCGAATGAGCACAGACTATAAGCTGACCCCCTAAACAAAAATAATGGACGCTGTGAAAGTCGTCCCCTCTGGTTTTAAAAAATGTGCTGTGAAGTGATTGTTAAAGCATACTCTTCTCCTGGGCCCTGTACGGCGGTGAGTCTGTGCTATAGTATCGGGCTTTTGTCGATGGGGGAAGGGGGTGGGGGGGGGGGTGCATGTGAGACATATGGGGGTGGAGGTAGTTCAGCTGGGTGGGGGGTGGGGGGGGGGGGTTACGGGTGGCGACGGACGAGCTCTAATGTAGTCACAACAGAGGGTTGAGCGCCAAAGGAAACGGACGGGGTCTCTCGCCTTTCTAGACCGGATGAGAGGCTCAGACCACACACAGGACTTACTGTATGTACGCTGGATGGAGAATGAACGGAGCTGTGCTCTTGTGTTGAGGAATATGATGTTACAATCATGTCGCTCTCGCTCTTTATCACACAGACGTGCATGCGCACACCCACACACACACACATATCATCTCTGTATGAGGCAACGCAGCCTCCAAGGTCCACATTGTCGTCATGAATGAATGGTTGTACTGGTATTCTCTTATCTTCTTCTTCTTCCTCTCCCCTGAGTACTGAAAGATAAAGAATCATAATCACAATGTTAAAGACTATATCACAAATACAGTTTAATCAGGGGACCCCGGGCTGGATGGAGTATAAAGTTATATACCGGCCCACCATTCCCGGATGCGGTAGTGGCCAGGCCGTGTGGCTTCGGCGAACTCACTCCTTGTTGGAGGCACTAGTGAATACATAACACTACTGGTTGGCCTAGGGGGGCACCTGTTCAATGTGGACGGGATAGTTGTACAGTCTACAGGTGGAACTCCTCACTGTCAGGTGAAAGGAAGCGGCTGGTGACTCCCTGTGTATCGGAGGAGATATATAGTCATCTTCAGTACACCGGTGGTTTTCAAACTTCTTTTTTTAGATCCCTGTATTGGTCCCACGGGAGAATTCCAGTCGCCCAAGAGGCAGCACAGCAGTTAAAGAGTTACAAAGTTACAGATACAGATCATTGGAAAGTACTGTTGTACATGCAGCTATTAAAGGCAATAAACAACAATAAGAAGTACCATCGTTAAATAATAGAATGTAAAAGTATAGACCTAACTATCCTGCACAGAGAAACAACACCAGGTTACTCTGTGTCCTCACAGTATCCCCCCCCAAAACAAATACATTACAGGTGTCAACTGTGCAATTCCAACCAGTGCAATACAAAGGAAAAGTGACAGTGCAGTATAAGTACTATAACCAAACTCTAAAGTGTCATTAGAGGACAGGTCAGAGTCATTGGTACATCTATTATTCCAAGTTATTATGTGACCTGGCAGAGCGACCATTGTGTGTCTCGTAAATCCTCATTGCTACTGGCACAATCTTAATTTCAAGGACCCCCAATATATAACTCCTGGGGAGGTCAGGATTCTCAGGACACAAAGACATGCGCATGCACACGCACACACACACACTAGCCCAGAGACACCATATCCCTTGAGTAACCAAATGGACATTTTGTTGCCCTACACATCTATATGATATGTGCTGCCACCTCTCTCCGCCCAATACACCCCCCCCCCCCCCACCCCCCCAACCTGACGAGAGCTCAGTGTTTCCTCATGCAGATCGCCTACTTTCGCCTTTTGATAACTTTGTCCTATATAATGTTGATGCTAAATAACACTTAAACTCACTGCTAGACGGGCAGGGAAGTGGTTCTGCTTCAGTAATGCCAGATCCACATGGGCACACATGCAACTCGAGGACGCACACACGGGCGTTGGACGGTAATTATTAAGTGGCAGAGACGCGTTTTGTTGCCCTCCTCGGCGTGTCGCCAATACGCATGCGTATTGTGAGTATATATGCCCGGTGGCAGGCCTGGGATCTGCTACTTTTGATGCTTTAGTGCAGGTGTGGACAACTGGCGGCCCGGGGGCCACATGCGGCCCCCACCTTCACTTAATGTGGCCCTCAGGTTAATGTCAGAATAGAATACTGATATAATTTTGGTTTCAGCTGTTACTATTCCACAACATATAAACATGACCCGCTGTTATTACTTCAGTCTAAATTAGTAGCTCATTGCTTCAACACAAGTATAATTAAAGGCATTTGAAATTACATAAAAATGTTAATTTTCAGGATTCCAATTCCGATTCCAAAAATAGCAAAAATTCAAGATTTCAAGAATTCAAGAATATAGCAAAAATAGCCGATCTACAAGCTCAAAACGTGCTACGACAGTAATATATGGCCCTATGGAGTGAGTGTGGAAATATAGTGGCCCTCTCCATCGTCAAAGTTGCCCACCCCTGCTTTAGTGTGATGCTGCAGTACTAGTATAGGTGTGTTAATTTATGAAAAACACAAAACGTTTAAATATGGAGATAAGAGGTCTCTGCCCGACAGTGACGATACGTGTATATATAGCATACTTTTCATAAAAACGGTTGGAAGGCATTTGGAGAATTGGCCTGCAGGTCTTAATGGGTTAAGTATACAAATGGACACGGCACACCACTTACACTGGCCCATCACGTTCAGCCATTTGGCGTCATGCTGTCCCCTGTGCCCTGGCTGCACGGTGACCCTCCCTGGCCATGTTGTCCCCTGGCTGCACGGTGACTCTCCCTGGCCATGTTGTCCCCTGGCTGCACGGTGACCCTCCCTGGCCATGTTGTCCCCTGGCTGTACGGTGACCCTCCCTGGCCATGTTGTCCCCTGTGCCCTGCACGGTGACCCCCCCCTGGCCATTTGGCACAAACAGCAGCCATGTCGGAGAAAGGGAAGAGGGTCAGTGATCCTGAGGTGGTGGTGTGCATGGGGTCATGCAGTGTTTACAGTGTATGTGTCGCTAACTTGATGAGAGTCACTCTCCAAATTGTCATATACGGAATTACGGATGGAGAGCTGTTTCTGTGTGTGTGTGTGTGTGTGTGTGTGTGTGTGTGTGTGTGTGTGTGTGTGTGTGTGTGTGTGTGTGTGTGTGTGTGTGTGTGTGTGTGTCTGTGTGTGTGCGTGTGCGCATCAGTTAGAGTCCGGAATGAATTTAGGTACCGTCCTTCAACACTGTTCGCTGTGTGTGTGTGTGTGTGTGTGTGTGTGTGTGTGTGTTTTTCCAGGTGCTGTGTCAGCGAATGTGTGTGTATGTGTAAGAAAGTGTGAGTGATACTAGAGAGAGAGAGAGTGTATTTGTGTGTGTAGGAAGGGGAAGTGAAGGCGGTATTTCCTGTATCACACACAGAGATGCTTTGATATATTATATCTGGAAGCAGAGGGAGCTAGCAGTGCACAGTGAGTGTGCGAGAGAGAGAGCAAGAGAATATAAGAGTGCATTGTGTGTGCGTGTGTGTGTGTGTGCGTGTGTGTGTGTGTGTGTGTGTGTGTGTGTGTGTGTGTGTGCGCGCCTAACAATAGCTGGCATGACAAAAAGCAAAGCCAAACAACTTGCCAAATACTGCTCTGTTTCGGCTGTTAGGCAGTTTGTCTGTGTGGAGGTGCCATGTGAATCTATAGGTGTCCATGAACTCTCAGCCCCATTTGATTCCCTGTAAAATTATTGTTATTTGCTAATTCAAATAAATAACTAATGTGTGTGTGTGTGTGTGTGTGTGTGTGCGTGCGTGCATGTAATTGTGTGTGCATATACACTTGTCTCTTCCAAACCACGCCTCCTAGGAGCACCTCATCATCACCCCAAATTCACTGAACACTGCATGGACATCCTCTCTAGTCTAGTCTTCAGCCGAAATAACTATTGCAATGTTGCAAATTTTGTGCATTTCCTGTCCTGCTGTAGCCTAGTTCAGTGGTTGTTCAGTGGTGGAGTCAAGGACCCCCAAACTGATATGTATTTGGCAGACACAGACACCCATCTGAAAGTGTTTTGTTCCAAGGACCCCCAGCCGAGAAGATTGATGTGTCCGAAAATGATTAAAAAAATAGCATATGCACAAACACTCGCAGCGCGGCACAAAATGATGCGCTGTACTGTATCTGCTTTTTTTTAATAGACAAAACGTAAACTGATAACGGATTATGACGTTATGTTAACTCCTTTAGCTGGGGACCCCCTGGAACCTCCCCAAGGAACCCTGGGGGTCCCCGGACCCCACTTTCTGAATAGCCTATATATTACAAGGCTGAATACTAGTGTACAATATATACGTCTAATGCATTCATTTTCGAATGAAATAAAGTAGCGTGCAGTGCACAGATACAGTATAGTATGTTTGCTTAGCAAGAACACATCACTTCAAACACTTCAAAACTAAAACGAACTGCCTCCCCCTGGCCACCCGGGGCGCCTGATGGAGGGGAAAGGAACTGGTTGGAATAACGTGTTCCTTCCACGCGCTATACGTCCAACCTGGAGCAACTTGGACCCTCAGGCATGAAGGAAGCATGAGTTCAAGTCCTTTTGCTCTCCCCTTGTCCCCCATATATGGGGACTAGGTTGGTGGAGGGTGTGTAGAGCCCAGGATCACATTAGATAATTGACACAGATTCGCCAGATTCAATCAGTAGTTCGACTCTTAACAGAGATTACATCGTTCAGAAGGAATTTTCACTTTAATTTGACAGTCCATTTAAAGTTTCAACGTTCAGTCCATCAAAATGTGGGAATCTTTTATATGAATTCATACAATTGAAATATATACCCGGCCTATTCCCTTCATCATCTCACAGTGGCATGGAAGGAAATATGAAATCAATTAACAGAAAGTGGTTAACTGGAATCATAGCGTGCAGTGTCAATAGCTGCTATAGCACTGTTAAAATGGCAATTATTCCTAGGTTTTGTTGCTAAATTAACCAAACTTTTGTTTGTTCTGAGATTTTGCAAAAAACTAAATGTGGTAAAAATTAATGAGAATAAATGACAGGGGGGTGGGGGGGTAGTTATGAGAGCGAGAGTGTGGCTCAGAGAATGGGAACACGATAGGCAAGTGAACGGAGGCGTTGCTGGTTTGAGGCACACTATTGTGTGTGTGCATGCATGACACGTGTAGTTGTGTGTGTCTGCACATGCGCGCGCACACACGCGCGCGCTGCGCGCACACACACACACACACACACACACACACACACACACACACACACGTGTGGCTAAGGGTGTGTTACGGTCCACTGCACACACAAAATCACCACGTAGTCAGCAAAGACTGCCTGCCAAACTTCAGAGAGAGAGAGGGAGAGA
>NC_139717.1:39810427-39839269 GCF_964188405.1 Protomyctophum parallelum | reverse complement strand
AGAGAGAGGGAGAGAGAGAGAGAGAAAGATTTTAGGGGGGTGGGGAGCATTGGGTTTGGGAGAGAGGCAGTCAAATAGACATTAAGACAGGGTGTGTCTCTAGTGTTCTCTTGTAATGATTTTCTCCATTTATAGCTGGCTATGCTAAAACCGAGACGAATTAAGAGAGGAATGAATTCCATACTGAGGCTTTTTTTTTATGTTTAATAATAATAGTCAAAGTATAATATCGACTCTTTTGGGTGGAAACCTCATATGTCAAAAAATGTTACTTACAGGATTCTAGTAAAAAAGCAAAAGAATAGCAGATCTAAAAGCTCAAAGCGCGTCGCTTTGCACCGACCATCGAGCTTGCAACTCTGCTACTTCTGATGCTTTTGTGTGACGCTGTTCAAGTATGGCATTCATTTACAAAAACATAGGGTTTCATTAATAAACACAAAAAGTTTAAATAGTGATATACAGTAAGAGGCCACAGGCCGACATCAATGATATGCATGTCACAGCTTGTTGAGCTGAGGAGATCACGGGGTGAAGGTCCTCTTCACACACCTGACCTCTGACCTGAGACACCATTTGTTCCTCCTTCTGCTTTCCCCCAAAAAATGACCCCACACCAGCACCACTGTTGACTTACCAACCACACAGATGTGTACACACACGCACACACACAGACAGACGCACATTCATACGCAAATGTGCACATACAGCACGCTAAAGGCTCTGCTCATGTGATATCTCAGATTACCTGTCCACCACGACATATCAACAATAACCCCCCAGAGCAGAGCATAAGATAAAGACATTATGTGACAACCTAACTTTCAATGCATGCCATATATCACATATAGCCTAATCATAGTACAATTAATGAATCACGTTATAATCACAGAATCACCCCCCTGCCTGCCACGTCCTAATGAACTATCGCTGCGCTGGATTTATTATCCATTCACAGTTTCTGCCATGTGTACATATAAAGTGGATTTTCTTGTTAATGGTTGTTGACATTTTCTCCAAAGTCATTAAAACATTGCAGAACCTTTCTGAATAACTGAGGCGATGTTGGTTAAACAGTTAATAAGGTATGGATGTTTGAGTTTTGTTCGTTAACTCCAGCGACTATTTTCTCTTTATTTTTTTTACAAGACATCTTAAATCAATCCTTGGTCTTGTGGCCATGAGGACTGTTGTTGTTACCAGTCTAAGTGCCCTTATTTTATTATATTGCATTTATATATGTATGTACTGTATGTTTTTGTCTTGTTTTTTTTCGTGCTTCGAGCTTGTGGATCTGCTATACTTTGGGTATTTTTGAGTGACGTTGTAGGTTTCTGCCTGACAGCAACAATATCATCAGTGACATCTCATGGTGTGGTGTAAACTCTAAAGGGTGCAAAATGGGGTCCCGAGACCCCCAGAGGTCCTTAATGTATAGCATCAAACCACTTTTACCCTAGTTCGTACTTTTGTACTATAAGCTCACAGCGCTTTGCGTCGTGACACGTTGTAAGCTTGTACCGTAGATCGTGTGAGCTTGCGAGCATGTACAGTATAGACTCTATACTGTACATGCTCGCAAGCTCACACGATGGTAGCTCTATACTATAGAGCTACCATTTTCAAAAGATCGTTTCGATCTATAGGAAAAAGTGTGAAACATTTTGAAACTTTTCACACACATCTTCTCTTATGCATGCAGCAGGTCCCCCATGGCACACAAAACACTTTCAGATGTGGTGGGTCCGTGGCCAAAAACATATCACTTTGGGAGTTCCTTGAGATGAAAAAGGGTTCAGAAGGATCCCTGCCTTTAAAGCCCCTACGTCTGCTGTTTGTCCAGCCAGGCTCCTGTGTGGAGCAGCCAGGTATACTATAGGGCCACATGGCTGCTGCTCCCAACGCAAGCTGTGATGTGTGTTACACATATAGGCCCTGCGATCGCACGCTGATAGCTCACCTCAACACTGTGCACTCTGAGCCCGTCAGCAGTGTGAACACACACACGCACGTGCGCACGCACACACATACGCACGCACACATGCATACACGAACACACGTGCGCATGCGCGCAGGCAGTGGTTTCTGTGGAGGATATGGAGAAAGTGTTGTATCTCAGTGTGATTCCAGGAAACCTTACATTCACTTCCACCTACGGCAGGATGAAAGGAGGACAGGCAGCTATAGAGTTCCACTCCCAGCAGTGAGCGGGTGTGTGTGTGTGTGTGTGTGTGTGTGTGTGTGTGTGTGTGTGTGTGTGTGTGTGTGTGTGTGTGTGTAACTGACTGACTGACTGACTGACTGACTGACTGACTGACTGACTGACTGACTGACTGTGTGTGCGTGCGTGCGTGCGTTTGTGTAGCAGAAAACTCCTATGGTGCTCCTATCTCCTCTTTGTGGTTCCAGCATAAGCACATTACAAATTCACACATCCACCCCCCCCCCCCCACCCCCTCACATCCCCTCATCCTCCAAAACCTCCATCTGATACAATCACAACACGGCTACAAAGAGCCTGTCAGGCAGGGGGTACCACCACTGTGTGTGTGTGTGTGTGTGTGTGTGTGTGTGTGCGCGCACACGCGTGTGTGTCTGTGTGCAGTTAAATGTGCCTGTGTGTATTGTATGTGATCACATGTGTGTGCTTCTAAACATGCCTCTGTTAGTTTGTGCAGTATGTATAGGTTTATAATATGCGTTGTGAATGCGAGCAATGGGCAATCTGGGCATGCATGTGCAACCGTGTGTGTGTGTGTGTGTGTACGTGTGTGCGTGCGTGCGTTCAACCCTGCCTCAGAGGGCAGGATGCGGGTTTCTGGTGCTTTGCAGTAAAAAATGGTGAGAAATTCCCTGAACCTCAAAGGCTGTTTTAAACGCTTCTGAGCCACTGCACACCCACACCACCACCACCACCACCACCACCCATCTGTCCCCCTCCCTGACTATTTTAAACACAGACCTTCTAGACTTCCTACAGGAAGGAACACCAAAGGGGATGTGAATATTGGAATATATACCGGTAGTCAAATTGTTAAAGCACGTGTTCCATAGACGTCCTTTACACAAGGCAATTTGGATTGCCGAAGCCCGATAGCATTAATTGTGGCCGCGTTCGTGTTTTCACTTATAGGTGTCATTGTGTGCCAGCATGGACTGCTCGTGTACTACAGTCATGTTAACCACATGAACCCTGCCACCCTTGTTTTGAGAAAAAAATTCAGAACTGTTCCACACATCTTCTTTTTTTTATGTTAAAAAATGTTCTGCCCGGTCCGACCTAGCGGTCTGGACACCGAGGCTGGTAATCCTGACAGCCTGACGGCGCGTCGCCGGTTCGACTCCCGATCCCGACGACCTTTGCTGCGTGTCTTCGCCCCGTCTCGCTCCCCGTTTCCTGTCAAACTATCTAATAAAGGCAAAAAGCCCCAAAAATATCATAAAAATAAAATAAAAAGTTCTGTGTTGGCACACAGAAAAGGCCTAAATGTGCACGCCTATAAGCGCACCATTAATGCTATAGCCTTCCGCTGCATTTACCTGTCAAAATGGCCGCTGTAAAAATACTTTAATAAGACATGTACTGTACATACATACAGTATAGTGTGCTGTAGCCTACATAATGTAATATATTGTATACCATGTAGCTTCATCACAGCGCAATTATTATATTTGATGCATAATTGAGCTATAAAGCTACAGTAGTTGGACTCTCATATACCCTTAGAGATATATACACACACACACACACACACACACACACACACACACACACACACACACACACACACGCGTGCACGCTCGCACATACATATATAGGCTATGTGCGCGCGCGTACATTCAGACACACATATGCAGTGTTGAGATTGACACACAGTAAAGTTTTACAGGTGCGTTGAAGCGGATAATTAGCCTGTTAGCTGTGACTAATGAAATGGGGGAAGGCGTGCCCTCCCTGGCTCCCTGCCTCACCCCAACCACCGGCGGAGCAGAGGCCACCTTCCTGTTTGGATAGGAGAGGCTTTAAAGCTGAACAGAGGGGAGCCCTGCTCTCTCTCTCTCTCTCTCTCTGTGTGTGTGTGTGTGTGTGTGTGTGTGTGTGTGTGTGTGTGTGTGTGTGTGTGTGTGTGTGTGTGTGTGTGTGTGTGTGTGTGTGTGTGTGTGTGTGTGTGTGTGTGTGTGTGTGTGTGTGTGTGTGTGTGTGTGTGTGTGTGTCATGAGAGAGTGTGTATGATGAATGAGATGATGAATGACTGATGGGAGATAGATAGATAGATAGATAGATAGATAGATAGATAGATAGATAGATAGATAGATAGATAGATAGATAGAAGTTAATGGAAGATATGAGAGAGAGAGAGAGAGAGAGAGAGACGGAGAGAGAGAGAGTGTGTGTGCCTGTGTGTGTGTGTGTGTGTGTGTGTGTGTGTGTGTGTGTGTAATTAAGTAAGTAAGAAGAGAGGACCAGAGCAGAGATGCAGGTGGACATTCTGCCTCCGGGCTATAGTTTTATGTGTGGGATGTAATGTTTTTATAGAAAACATACAGTGTGGCACATGCACGCACAGCGCACACACATATGGCACGCGCACGCATACACACAAACACACACATACAGGACCTCCCTCCAGCAGTGTTGCACTGGAGCAGTTGAGGTCATAGAAGCCATGTGGGTCTCTCTCTCTCTCTCTCTCTCTCCTCTATTTATGTCCTGCCTAGAGGGAGAGAGAGGAAAGACGAGAACATTTCACATAATCTTGTTTGCGTAATCGATCGGTAATTGATTTATCTGATCCCGCAACTTATTGGGTCCTTTCTGAGGGAACTCAAATCTTCACGGATATGTAATATTTATCATAAGATATATGAAACACTACATTGAGCCAAGAGCCTGTCATGTTTGATTTATTTGGTCTTACGTGAGTACGTGAGTGTTTGTCTAACTCAGTGGTTCTGAAAGTGCAGGTTCGGGAACCCCTCTGGGTTCTTTTTGGGGGTTCCAAATTGACCCTTGCAGGTCCACTCTCTGAGTCATGGGGGTCCTTGATTAAAAAGTGTGAGACCCGACCCGTGCACTGGCTTAACTCATACAGTGATATTGCTGCAATGCACTCACAGATATCCAGTAATCTCGAACAATGTGTTTGAGAATATCGCTTCATCTTGTACAAATACTTCTCAAAACCCATTTCTACAGCCTATATATAGCTTTTAATTGTTGATTGTGCCTATATTGCTTTATTTATATAGTAGCTGCCTTATGCTAATGGTGCCTACAATTGTGTTATCTGTTTTGCTTGAATCTAATGCACTTTTTAACTCTGTTTTGTTAGGTACCATAAATATAATGTACACTAGTAACAGTATTTTGCATTCTGTACTGTATGTGCTTTACACCAGTAGTTCTCAAAGCGGGGTCCAGGGAACCCGTGAGGAGGGGGTCCAAAATGACACAAGCGGGTCAGTAACTCAAATTGATCATCTTACACTCTCATAATGCTGGGAATTTCAGCGTTATGGAGGTCCTTATAAAGTTTGGTGACCCCTGACCCAGACCCTGACCATGTTACACAGAAGAACAGTGGGTTTGTTTCATTCTCAGAGAGAGGGAGAAAAAGGCTGAATGAACACATTACTGTATAACACTGCCTCTGTGCTCGTTATCACCACTCTGTCTTTTCACTCAGCACGCTCTGACACTGACCTCAAAACACTTAAGTGTGTAAGTGGTCAACAAGAGGTGCATGCACGCGCGCGTGTGTGTGTGCATGCGCGTGCATTTGTGCGTCCGTGCATGCGTGTTTACATGTGTTTGTGTGCGACAATCTCCGTGTCCTGACCCCCCAGGAGAGCTGACGAAGGCTGCATGTGGCTGACCCCTGGCCTTCATGCCTTTTCGGGAATCGGAATGTGAGCGCACACGCTCGCGCGCGCGTGCACACACACACACACACACACACACACATAACACCCAGCCTCCGACCGTCCTGCTGACAGAGATCATGGTTGGTGCTCTACGAGCTGCTGAGGGAAGCTGATTGATGATTGGTTGAGGTAGCAGTCAGCGGCGTGTCATCAGGTCTTAACCCGTTTGACCTCTGACCTGTGACCAGCTCAGGACAGTGAGAGTGTCTTGGAGAGATCTTGGAGTGTGTCAGGGTGCGTTAAGAGTTGGTGCTTTTCCAAAAAATGTCATGTCAAGGACCCCCACCATGTAGTTGGCCGTGGACCCCCATCTGGTGACACTCCCCCTTCAAGAGTTGCATTGTTCAAATGTTTTAAAAATAGTCCACATTTTTCAAATACTTTTCTAAAACGCACTTTCTAACTATAGTAGGCGACTTCACTAGTGTATAAGATATAAGTGTAAAATGAATTGTATGTATGATTTATCCAATTGAGTGATGTTTTTCAAGTCAGGAACTCTTGCAGTGTGTTGCCACTGTCTACTTCCCCCGGCAAACAAAATGGTATAGTCTTACTGGTATAATAATAATAATAATAATAAAATAATAATAATAAAAAACTCCAATGTCTCCTCTATCGTGAATTCTGCACAAATCATCCACGTCAACCTCAACCGTGTTTGGTGCATGCTCAAGTTTCATCTACGTTTGACATGGTGAGGCAAGGCTGAATGCAGTGCCACAACTTAACCTATATGTGCTCACCTGCCATACAGTATAACTCCCCAGGGCAGACACAGTCTTATAGTTTGCACCGAGCAATCAGCTGACGCATATAACCCCTAGGGAAGATGTGGAAACTGAACTGACCAATCATCGCTCGCAGACTTGAAGCTTATCACTGTCTTTTTATCACTCCCCTCACCTAGGGGAAATGATATGGGAATTGGGAATTATAGAGGGTATGTGTGTGACATCATCTATATAGATAGATAGATAGATAGATAGAGATAGATAGATAGATAGATAGATAGATAGATAGATAGATAGATAGATAGATAGATAGATAGATAGATAGATAGATAGATAGATAGATGACTGCTCTTTGGGTGGTTGTCGTGTGTTTTACAGACGATATCTGTCACAGCATAATGACACAGCAAGCTGTTGTCTCAAAGGCAGCACTCAGGAGGCAGAGTTGCATTTCTTGCATTTGGAAGGGTCCCGGGTCTGACCTCTAACCAAAATGTCACCAAATGGTCAACATGGTTACATTGTGTACACGCTAAAATGAACACTGAGGATTGTATGTGAATATGAGTAAATGTGTGTGTTCTGTGTTGTGTATGTGTGTGTTTATCTGCAGTATGTGTGTATGTGCCATGTGTGAATGTCAATGTCTCATAAGTACACGTGTGTGACAGTGACACTGTCCTGACTTCTGTTATAGTCATCATGACCTATACAGCCCTAGAGGTGGCACACCACCATGTACCACACACAAAGCTGGCGTGTGTGTGTGTGAGCAGAGATTTGCTCACACAAGCTATAGACTAGAGTGTTTTTATGCATGTTTCCATATGTCCCCTCTTGTGTCATCCCCTCCATACACGCACGCGCACACATGCAAGCACACGCACGCACGCATGCATGCGCACACAGGCTGCAGTTTTAGTGATTTTTGCACATTGAGGAATAAAACTTTTATAAAACTTTTACCATCACGGCTCTCAGAAGGAGTCCTGAGGGAGTTGGCTTCAAACTGGCTGCCGGGTTCACTGCTGAGGCCTAGCCCTGCACGCGCGCACACACACACACACACACACACACACACACACGTCGTTGCTGTCTGGCAAGAAATCTCCTATCTCCATATAACATTTGGTGTTTTTTCCGACCCTTACTTGATCATACTGTACTGCAGCGTCACACGAAAGCATCAAAAGGAGTACAGTAGATCCGCAAGCAACACGTTTTGAGCTTGTAGTTCTAGATCTGCTATAGCTTTGCTGCTTTTCCTGAAAAGGAACAGTTTTGGACATATATATTGGACATATATTCACCCGACAGAGACGATGTGCACGTGCAGTACAGTAGCCCTCCTGTGAACGCATGCACGTACTGTACCAACTGTACACTCACATGCCACATCGTCACTGAAACCTCGTATCTCCATGTATTTGTTTGAACTTTATAATGTTTTTCTAAACGATCAGCCTTCTTCATCATACAAGAGTGTTGCATAAAAGCAGTGAAAATAGCCGATCTACAAGCTCACAACATGTCACATATTTCCACACACACACACACACACACACACACACACACACACACACACACACGCACGCAGCACACACACACATCTAACATTTTCTTACTCTTCTATACAGGAAAAAAGGATCAGCGCTAAGACCAAGGTTAAAAACCAGAGGTGACCGAGGCTCTGGAATATTTTTCAATCACTGCTGAAGACATTATTTATTTTCTCTGGACTTTGAGCACAGCTAAGACTGGACCCGTATAGACCCTGCCCTTATATACGGTTTCTGTTGTGTGCGTCTATTTGTATTGTAATCTGGTGTATTTTATAGTGCTGTTTTTTTCTTTTCTTTTGGTCTGTATACTCTATAGCACTTAAGTCTATGAATACATTTTGAGAGGAGATTAGTTGAGTTGAGCCGGTGGAGGATGGCGGAGGAGAGATGGAGGCAGCAGAGAGAGAGAGAGAGAGATGGAGAGAGGACAAGGAGACTGATGGCAGTGTGGTGATGAAGATGATGAAGATGATGATGATGATGATGATGTGGCTTAAGCATATAAAACCCTCTGATGGGAATTTCAGCTGTCGGCAAGAAGGAACAAAGCAGATGTATGTGCGTGTGTGTGTGTGTGTGTGTGTGTGTGTGTGTGTGAGAGAGAGAGAGAGAGAGAGGGGGGGGGGAGGGAGAGAGAGGGAGAGACAAAGTAAGTGAACAAGAATGTGAGAGAGAGAGAGAGAGAGAGAAAAAGAGAGAGAGAGAGATATTTTCGTTCTAGGTCGTCCTCTCTGAGGGACTGTAATTCTGATCCGGCCTCTGTTTAAATCTGCTGCCCAGTGGGATCAGCACTGGGCCTATGAACACACACACACACACACACACACACACACACACACACACACACACACACACACACACACACACACACACACACACACACACACACACACCCTGACCAATGAAGACATCACACAGGTACAAGCGCTGTCACTTTACCTCCCAGCTGACCAGAGCCCCACTCCCCCATTCTCCAGCTCTGTGAACCATGTCTGCCTTCATCTGGATGTAATCTCTCTCTTTCTACCTCCCTGCCTGTCTGCCTGTCTGTCTCTAATTCTGTCTACCCCCCCCCCCCCCTCTCTCTCTCTCTCTCTCCCCCCCCCCCTCTCTCTCTCTCTGACATGATGTGTTCTGTAACTTCTTTGCCTCACTAGTCATCACTGTCTGTCTTGTATGAGAGGGTTTTTTTTTAAGAGGTTCCACAGTGTTGCATTACTATGAACGGCCTCAGGGTGTCGCCCGTACTCATGTTGAGGAACCCTGGAGGTTCAGCAGCCACTGCCACACAACGGCCATGCCCTGTCAAGTTAAATAAGTACCAGAAATATGACAGACAGACAGTATCATCATCAGCCATGTTTTCCTAAATAGGCTTAAGGTAGGCTACTTGAGAGAAAGTCTTGCAATGTTTTGTTTTGTTTTTTTGTGTCCAATATGCTGAATATTAACCAATCATGGTTTGTAGGCTTCAATACTTCAATACTATGAAGGTGTTCAGTTCTAAAATAAATCAACATCCGATCTTATTCTTAGGGTAAGAGGGGGGAGAGGGGGGGGGCTACATCATGACTCTAGATTATTTAAATCAAGCTTAAATTTCACCCAAAACGTCCCACAAGGTTTATAAAGATTTCCCCCATTTTAGCCTAATTTTGCACTTAAATAAACCGGGGTGGTGATTCGCAGACTTTGATGACTGCTAAATGTGGTTTTATGTTTTCGGCTTTGAAAGGCGCAATAAAAAGCCACGCTATTTAAGGGCCGCCGCCAATCTCAATTCAGCCTGTTAATTAAATTCAACAGAGTCAGAGAGGTCGAGCTTGTCTTTGAAGAGAGCCCGTTAAAATGTTTGGGATGTTTCCTCTCCGCGTTTTTGCTTTCGAAAATAACCAAAAGCCGAGACCACAGAGTCGACATAAAGTTTCACCCTCGCTGAAACATGAAATGTTTTTTTTTTTTTTTGAAGAGACGTGGAAGGAAACAATCCCGCAGAATCTGAAACACAAACCCAGCAGAATAAACATTCATGTACGTATTCCGTACACGACACACTCACACCTACACATTACTACACAAACTAGGTCCATACAAACACTGCTTGGCAGCGTTTTGAGGCCAATTCCGTAGTGTTTTATGTTTTGTGTCTGTGTATATAGGCCAGGGGTAACCATGAGTGAAAATAAACGCAACGCTATATTTTGATTGTCAGCGCATTTCAGCGTCCCCCCCCCGCACTGCCCAGTGAGGAAACTAGAGTGGACCCATGAAGTTCAAGTAGACATATTATTATGGACTTAGGAGAGGCGAAAACATGACTTAATAGTTATTGTTGCATGTGGTTTATCAGATGTGATGACTTCCTGTGTGTAGCCTTGTTGTGTCGACCGCAATCCTGTTTATTTTTACTTTCTGGAGAGTGGAAGGGTGTGTGCATGTGTGACTGTGCGTGGTGCTAGAAATGCAAGACCAAGAACAATTCAAATATGGATGCATGATGTGAAGGTGAAGGTCACATCAGATTTTTGCTTCCTGTAGCCTATTGTATTTTTTGTGTGCCTTGCAAAAGTTGTTGCTGTGGAACCTTGTCCAAAACCTTTTTTATTATTCCATGCTTTGTGAGCTTGTAGATCTGATATTTTCACTGCTTTTGTGTGACACTCTTGTATGATGATGTATAGGGTTTTAATTTACCCCCCCCCCCCCCCCCCCCCCAAAGAAAAGCACAATATGTGAAATATGGAGATATGATCATGTTTCTGCCTGACAGCAATGATTAGCCGCAATTTGCAACTCTAGATTTTTTTATAATGGGATGAATCTAGAGTTGCAATACCCTCCATTGACTCCCCACTCATCTTTTTTGGTTTGCGATCTGCTTGTCTTAAACGACGTTAAACTCACCAACATTGCAGCTGTAGTCCACGCTTGAATTATCCTCTTTCAATCTGCCAAGCTTGTTTTTCATAAAAATCCACCGTAGAGATGTTATGAGCTACTTTCGGTCAAGACATCCTCTGCAAGTGATTCTTTTTCTAAGTGTTGCAGTTTGGAAGCACTCGTTTTTGTTAACGGGTCGCGCCTCCTGCATTATGTGCAAATTCGAAACAGGTGGAACGCAGGGCCGTTCAGTGACATACGACGAGTGCTTCCAAACTCCAGCACTTGCAAATAATCACTTGCAGAGGATGTCTTGACAGAAAGTAGCTCATAACATCTCTACGGTGGATTTTTATGAAAAACAAGCTCGGCAGATTGAAAGAGGATAATTCAAGCGTGGACTACAGTTGCATTGTTGGTGAGTTTAACGTCGTTTAAGACAAGCAGATCGCAAACCAAAAAAGATGAGTGGGGAGTCAATGGAGGGTATTGCAACTCTAGATTCATCCCATTATAAAAAAATCTAGAGTTGCAAATTGCGGCTAAGCAATGACGTGCACTTTATTCTTGGGTTATTCTTCTCCTTAATAATAATATTGATGATCATGGTGGTGATGCATCATTACGTATGGTTCTACTGATGAGTAGGATAGGGTGAGAATTTAGGAAGCCCAGGGCTGACTGTGGTCCTCGAAATTGGCATAGTTTATTAATAGATAAATAGATCTCATTGTTTTCATACATTTCGAGACAAACAGAGATATCAATGTAGTCACAAGGCCCACAATTTCCTGGCTCTCCTGTCTTGGTTGTGAGGAGCAGCACTAGTTCCAGACCGCAAACACTTCAGTGCCAAGTATGAATTTCTTTCAAGGAACGCACTGATGGTGCAGAAGCACAAAGCATAAAAATGATGAACGTAAGGACATAGACAACGGCCTGTGTTAGGCTATGTTCTACAACAGTATATTCCATAATACTCCAAAATTCAGTATCTACTCTGGGTACATATCGTCACTTTTTGTGTGTTTCCCCCCCCCCCCCCTGAAATTAACACCCTAATTGATCATACTACGACAAAACTAGCAGATCCACAAGCTCGAAACGCAACACAACACGAAGTGAAGCAATTTGAGCTTGTCGATCTGTTACTGTCGCAATCTTTTTATTTGAATCCTGAAAAGTATACCGTTTGTGGACCGCAATTTACAGGTTCCACAACAGTGCATGGAGAGCAATCGAGACATTGGACCATATATAGGTTATAGACACGTTTGAGCAATGTGTACTTATGTGGCAATAGCACCAGCCAAGACAGGAAGTAGCTTTACAACCAGAATCTCCAATAATCTATTATAAGTGCTTTTTATTTGATCCCGTTTGTGAGTTACTGCAGCCTCTGGATTCAATGTGATAAATATAGCCTTTCATTCTGACCGTTTATACGCCATCGTAATGTCGTTGCTATGTGCCGAAAATAGCTGATCTACAAGTTCACAGCATGGCCGCATGACCATTTTTGAGCTTGTACTGCATCAAACATGGAACAAGTAAATGTGAGACGGAGTGAGAGCGGCTCATAGGGGGCCATAGACACGCAGTAGGCTATTTGCTTGTTATCACAATTCATAAGATCATAACGTATTTGGTGAAGGTTTGTGCTTGAGGCTGCCGTTCGAGACACTTTGTCCCGATGTGCGTGTGTCATCTTGGGAACGTGGGCCGGTCGTCCATCGTGTCCATTCCTCTGCTGCTTCGTCCATCTCCACCGTCTCTGTGTGCTGAAGTACTTAAGAGAAAGAGAAGACACTTATGGGTCTGGGGAGGGCTTGTGGTTTTGTGTGTGCATGTGCGCGTGTACTGTGCACGTGTGTACTTGTGTTTGAGATAGAGATGTGTGTGTGCGAGAGAGTACGTGAGTGTGCCACTTCTGATCAGCTTTATAAGGGAAAATCCAGGGCACTCCGGAGGACGGAAAAACTGAATATTCACCTTTAACTTTATATGCACCCACTGTGCCGTGACTCTGAGGTCAATGTATTAATAAGATACCTGTGTATTACACACTCACACGCATATACACGCGCGCACACACCTGGCAGATGGCTCCATGCGTTTAATAGCAGAGGGCCCGTGCAGGAGCGCTTAACCGGGGGCTCGGTGCGTTAGACTGGTGACACATGTTTAACAGTCTCCACTTAATGGAAAGAGGTCTCTGTATATTACATACACAGATACATGTGAATGTATATGCTTTATACATACAGTATACACAGTACATGTGACTGTCTGTATATATTCCATATACTGTAGATACAGTACTGTAGCTGGCCAATCTGGGTATAATGTCCGTGATTCACTGTAATCCACTATAGATAGTACAGCATATATCTAATACATACTGTATGCATTTCCATTTAAGTTCCATCTGGGTACTGTGCATATGATTTTCCATGTAAATTCCATATACTGAAAATACAGTATGAATGTTCATTGGATATTTCATATAGACAATGACGCTAGTGCGCAGCGTCAACTTGTAGCGTGGCCAGCTGTTTAACCCATTCTGAACGGGCACCCATTTTGGTGTCAGCATCATGTTATGCTTTATCTATTGAAAAATAGCAGATCTACAAGCTCATATCGCGCCACCGAGTGGCGCGATACGAGCTTGTAGGTCTGCTATTTTTGAAAAATCAAAGACACTTTTAGAATCTGATCTCAGGTCAGAATGGGTTAATAATGAAACTGTCAGGATGTAATAGACATTTTTAGAATAGGATCTCAGGTCAGAATGGATTAAAAACCCAGAAGAGACCTGGACTAGGCGTGTTCTACCTAGTCCAGGCGTCGTACACAAACGTGTACCTGCAGCCCTGCACCCATTCGGTGCGTCCTCTGCAGACCCAGGGACAGATAGACATTAGACAGACATACATCTGTTGATCTGTTGGTCTACTCTAGACTGAGCTCACCGCGGGCCCTCCGATTCGGATCACAGAGCGGGTCAAAATCGACTGTATATCCCGCGGAACTCGGGTCTGTCAATCATAATGATTGTGTCACCTAGCCTGTGACTCGCTGCGCTGGTGAAAGATAAACACAATGAAGTGCTGTTTAACACAGACAGACACAGGTTTTGTTAATTTGGCCATCAAAAATTGTGACTCCTTAATACCCTCCTTCAAAACCACTATGATGAAAGAGCACCTGTCTGCAACACCACCTTCTCGATTGTTTCTTGTATCCTAAAGTACATATCAGTTCATTGCTACTAGTGTTGACTCTGTCTTGTATATGTGTATTATTATGTCTTTAAATGTCTTGAAGAATTGAATACACAGGACCACAATGGAAACAGGCCCTTAGGGAGTTTTTTGTTATCCTTTTAGCATCATTGTATGATGTTACAACTGTGCTTTTTGCAAACTGTTAATAAAGTATATAATCAATCAAACAAAATTGATACGGTAGACAGGTAGATTGATTCTTGTACTATTCCTTAACCTACAGGTCAACAGTTGAATCGAAATCCGAGCTCTTCCCAAAATGGAAAATCTCAGCTCATGTGGGGCCTGACGTGATGAGATGAAGATGATGATCATTGTGGTGGTGGTGATGATGATGATGACGACGATAACGAGGACTGGTGAGTTGAGATTGGCTGGATGTGGAGGGCTTGGCGAAGGTTAGGCTATGACATCACCACCACAGTCAGTGGAGCACTGACTGACATCTAATGATAAAACCAGTCGCACATGCACGCACGCACACACTCAACATGCACACGCACACACTGTTTGTTGTGGTAATTGGCTTAGAGGCCAGAGAGAGGAGAAAGACCTCCCACAAATCCGTAGGTTCTTGGCCCTGATGGCTAATTAGATTGGCTCCCAGTGGCGAGATGAAAAACAAGTGATTAATTTCTCATGTTCATTTGTTAATCCTTCTGTCTTCATTTAAGACATTAAATCATTCTCTCTCTTTTACACTCACAGTCTTTGCTTTGGATTGAAGGACAATATCCAGATGTATTTCTTAGTCTCAACACTGTCTGCTAGACAGAGAATGGATATAGAATACATAACCTACCATATTTGAGGTTACAGGTATATCATCAATAATATTAATTTATATTTGTTATTTCTAAGTAAAAAGAAAATAACCTGTTTCCACACCAGAAGTACCGTATTATAAAGATCTTGACCCCCACTTTGTAAAAAAACTGTTTTGCACTATAAACGGATTGGATCGAACATCAAAACATGGAGAATTTTCCTGGCGCTGACTCTAAACTCTGTTAGCAAAGGGCCAGTGAAAAAGGACCTCTTTAATGCCTGTTGGATTCAGAATCGCTGAATGCCAGTAATGACGGTTAAGCTGAAGCTATATGGGTCGGTGCATGGGACCTCGTGTGACATGAGCCGTAATGTGCTTTGACCAATGTGAAAACAAGTACATTTACTCAAGTAGCCGACTGTTACTAGTACAGTTTAGAGGTACTTTTTACATTTTTGAAATGCTTTTTTTTGTTGTGGCTTTTGCCTTTATTTTATATTCTTTTATGGAGGGACAGACAGTAGGCTGACAGGAAATGGGGAGAGAGATGGGGGGGGGGAAGACATGCAGTGAAGGCCGTCGGGATCGGGAGTCGAACCCGCGGCACACTGCCAGACTGGATTACCAGCCAAGGTGCCTGGACCATTGAGCCATGGCCCAGGCCACTTTTTACATTTTCTTTTTTTTTTTAAGATATGTTTTTTGCGGCTTACGCCTTTTATTGATTTTTTAAGGGACAGATAGTAGGCTGACAGGAAACGGGAGAGAGATGGGGGGATGACATGCGGTAAAGGCCGTGTCGGGTCCGGGAGTCGAACCCGCGGCACACTGCGACTGGATCACCAGTCCGGTGCCCAGACCGTTACGCTACGGCCTGGGCCCACTTTTTACATTATTGATACATTAATAACTATGCCTTTACTCCACTACATCAGAGGTATAAATTCTGTACCAATGCATGCACTACAGTTATTTGAAAGCTTTAGGTACTATTTACTATGTAGATAATTAATACAATACATACATTAACCACCTGTCTTGAGCGCTACTTTACACTTATGCTCACAACATCGGCTATAAGACAAATTTGTATTTGTCTTAATGCAGTCCTTTCGCTTGTAATTGAGTATTGCTTGTAATTGTGGTATTGCTATACTTTGACTAAAACATCTGTACTTCTCCCCTGGATCCAAGGGTCAGGGGGGGTAAAATTGTCATTTAGATCGCAGGCTGAAATTTAATATCAGTGGGGCTGAATATCATTAAACACACACATACGCACGCACACGTACGCACGCACACGCACACACCACACACACACACACACACACACACACACACACACACACACACACACACACACACACACACACACACACACACACACACACACACACACACACACACACACACACACGCACACGGCATGTAGAAGGCATGCATGCCTCATCCTGGTGTTACTGAGAATACCCAGATTATTTTATCAGTAGATAGCAGGTCCACAGACAGGGTGGCGATGGAACCGGCTCCCCACGTCTCCCTCTCTCACTGTCTCTCTGTTCCTCTCTCCGTCTGTCTCCCATAGAGTCTCTTGTCTCTCTCTCTGTCTCTCCGTCTCGCAGCCCCGACTCCTGTCTCCGTAGTTTTTTTTGCTTCACTTGGCAAAGTTCTGGTATGGCGGCCCAGACTGTACTGCAGTCTTTTCTTTTTCCTCCAATCTTTGCTTCTGGGGGTCCCTTCATTGAACAAAATATTTTTCAGATTGGGGTCGGTCCTTGACATGTGTTTGAGCACCACTGACATAGAAACATACGTTTTTAAGAAAACGGTTTAGCGTGCATTTTGTAGAATCGGCCTCAGCTCGGTTACGGAGCATGCCGCCGTGAGTACATGATTTGTCTCCGATTCACAGCCTCAACCATATATCTTACAGAAACATAATATTTCCGTTAAAAGAATGGCTTTATTAATACACTTCATATAGTATGTTTACATTACATTAGTCGTGAAAATTTTACAGAACCTACATGAATAACTCTAGTCACGGTTGGCTAAACCTCACTGGGAGCTTAATAAGTCATGGACGTGAGTTCCTAAATCAATGTTTTCTCCAGGGTCTATTTTAGCCTGATTTTTTCAATCCACACTTGCAATGCATTATTACCGTGGCAACCGTTAAATGAAGGACCACCTAGCACCATTCTGACAGAATGAGGCGTGTCACATGGGACGACATTTATTTCCTATAACCCTGCTAACAGGAACAGATGAAACTGCCATGTAGATATACGGCGATGCATAAAACTCACAATGTGTCGCATCACAACTCTATGTGATGTCATTTTTTTAAATGGGGCTTATAGTTCACACACAAAATTACGTATTTTCTATCAATTACAATTACACACCCCATGAAGCCTTTTCGCATTCCTGAGCCAATAGTCAGTGTTCATTTTTTCAGAAAAAAAACAGTCTAGTCTTTTAGTCTTAGTTTTAGTCTTAAAAGCTGTAAGCAATAATATGTCACATTTTTAATGACCTTTTCTTTTTTAGTTTTTTTTAGTGTTGGTATTCAGACAGCCAGCAATGGGTAAAACGCTCCCAAAAAGTGTCTCTGTGACATATCTAGGGGCCGCAATCTGCATTCAAAGATTTTCCTATAGAAGCTTTGTCGTTGGTCGATTTGCACACAGTATTATTGCTTATATAGCAGCTTTAATGCGATGTTAATTTTGCCAGAAAAGAATAAAACTGCACCATTTAGTCTTAGTCCTATATTTAGTCTTCTGAAAAACCTTAGTCGACTTAGTCTTAGTCTTGGTTAGTCAACAAAATTATAATTAATAATTTGATGACCGGCAGAGTATCTGGTAAGAGACTCAAAGAGTGTCCTACTGAGCGGTCTGTTAGTTAGGGAGACACCAAAATGTTCTTTTGGGCCTCGAACTGAAAATGTTTGAGAACTCCTAGTTTTGGCAATGATGGAGACATCTTCATGCCCTCATGGCATAATGGTTTTCTATGCAATCTGGTGTGAAATGTGCTGTGCACTCTTGACCACGTAGGCACGTACTGTACTGTACAGTAGGAGAGGAAAGAGAAAATGACATTATAGAGAGGCTGTGCAGTGACTGGTTTGCAGCCAGGAACAAGTTGTCATAGACTAATTTATACTGTCAACTTGTTTATTGTGTTATACACACATACATGCACGCACACACGCACATGTGTGACTGATGACATTCTGAAAGGCTTGTAAAACTGGGATTTTCTTGTGCAATTGAAATGGGGGGAAAAAAAAACAAGTAAAACATTCACGAGTTTAATTATTTCATAAGTACACAAGAGTCAAGTCCTTTGGTTCCAGTTGATCAACCCCTATAAATGCAAAACAATAAAACACAAAAAACTGCTCATTTTCACTGTTAAACATTGCGTCAAAAAACATGAATCATTTCGCCTCCCTCCCGATGGGATCGCATCCCTTCTCACCCCAGCTCTCATCTACCTCCCTTTCTCCATCACTTCTCTCCTTTAATCTCTGCTCGGCCTTCTATCTTTTGCTGCCCGGCTGTTTTCTGTGTTTCGAACCCTTTGCCTTAATCCTTATACAGAGGAGACGTGCCCTCATGTCTGCGTGGGAGATAAGGGTGAAGACAGGACATACACACACACGGACACACACACGGACACACACGGACACACACACACACACACTCGCGGAACGGGAGGAGTCTGGTGCACGTTAACAAAGAGAGTCATTATGATATTTATGAGGCCTGGAGTCAGCGAGCGCCATCACTCTGCTGCTGTGGACAAGTAGTGAAAGAAAGATGGAGAGAGGTGGTGCATGGGTGAAGGGAGAGAGGGGCTTCTGAGATTAACACATTCTGACCTGAGATCAGATTCATACGAGGTTTCCGCCGGACACACACTGGTCTGATGAACCCATTCTGACCTGAGATCAGATTCTAAAAAAATTCAGTCGTTCTTCGATTTTTCAAAAATAGCAGACCTACAAGCTCGTATCGCGCCACTCGGTGGCGCGATATGAGCTTGTAGATCTGCTATTTTTAAATAGCTAAAGCATAACATGATGCTGACACCAAAATGGGTGCCCGGTCAGAATGGGTTAAAACAAAATAAAAATAAGTTATTAATGGATTCATCCTTTGCTCTCTCTCTCTCTCTCTCTCTCTCTCTCTCTGTCTCTCTCTCTCTCTCTCTTCCTCACACAAACACAGTCAACTGGTCCTTCCTCTGCATGTGTTTTCATAAGACACTGATACTCCCGACTTCAAAGACCAACATGCAGTATGAACTTTTGGCAGATAAACATGGTCAGTGTGTATTTCAATAACACACACACACACATGCACACGCACGCATGCTCGCGCACACACGCACACACACAAACACACACACACACACACACACACACACACACACACACACACACACACACACACGCGTGCATATACGCACGCAGACACACGTTATCACACTCTCACACATTAACAAGGCCAGTTGGGCAAATGTCTCGCACGCACGCATGCGCGCACACGCGCACATGCACATGCACATGCACATGCACAGTGGTATTTCCCTGTGGTCTTCCATTATGACAGCCTCAGAGTAGCAGAGGAACCGGGGCTAAAATAACCTACATATACGCGCACACACACATAGGCACGCACGCACACACATAGGCAGACACACACACACACACACACACACACACGCACGCACACAGGCATACACACACGCACACAGCCACACGCACACACTCCTCACCAACACCCACAGAACATGCCAAGAAAAGCACCTGGGGAATAACTGTGACCTCGCTGCTAGTTTTCAGAGGAAGGGCGTATATCAGGATCTTCATCCCACCACAACCACCTCTTCCTCCTCCTCCATTCAACCTCCATATTCTCCTTCATCTTCTCCTCTCCTCGTCCTCCTTTTCTCTTCTCCCTCCGCTTCCCCTCGTCACAGGAAGGAAGCACCCATACAGTGGTTCTTAACCCATTCTGACCGGGCACCCATTTTGGTGTCAGCATCATGTTATGCTTTAGCTATTTAAAAATAGCAGATCTACAAGCTCATATCGCGCCACCGAGTGGCGCGATACGAGCTTGTAGGTCTGCTATTTTTGAAAAAATCAAAGAACGACTGACATTTTTAGAATCTGATCTCAGGTCAGAATGGGTTCATCAGACCAGTGTGTGTCCGGCGGAAACCTTGTATGAATCTGATCTCGGGTCAGAATGGGTTAAAACCTTTTTATTTCAAGGACCCCCATAACTCTCAGGGCGTTATCTTCTGCGTGGCGCGTAGCTGTATATCTTCCCCACAGCGCCCACTCCGTCTATAGATGAGGGTTTCTCTCAAAGTGGGTGCAGTGGCACCCTAGAGAGCGTCGCAGTCCCTCCCCCTTTCAGAACAACGAGTGGCCCAGGAAATGAATCGCAATGCATTTGTCCCATAGGCATTTCGTGCTTTATTTATTTAAAGACCTTTTAAGCGTCGTACGAAGCCAACTCTTGTCGTGACAAATCATGACAACACACACAATATTTCGGGCCAAACAAAGAATTAGAAAGTAGAAAAAAACGGCAGGTTACAACCCTTTTTTGGTTGTTTTTTCTTTATAGGGTGCAGTGGCAACCTATAGGGTGCCGTGATGCAGAATACTTTGATAATATTTGGAATTTATCACTTCACTTTAACCCTCGATACTTGGTAAAATGAACCGGAGTTGCACTGTAGTTGTTGCGATCGATGATTGTAGATCTGCTATTTTTGGTGAGAATAGCCGAATAGCCATAATAGGGATGCTGCTTGGGGTTCAAGTGGTTAAGGATTCTATATGGAAAATGGATGCGTTTTCCTCGTGATAGGGGGACATATTTAGACATTTCCGTACAGCAATATGACATAAATGTAAGGTGCTATAAATAATAATAATAATTCAGGGGTGCCGTGGATGGAAACGTTATGTACAGGTGTGACCCGAGTCAGACAGGTATCGGTCAAAAGGGAGACATTGAAGAGGAAGGAAGGATATGGAAGGTCTGAACGGGTGCTGACAATATATCCATATGATGTTGATGACATCAGGGATCTCCATATATGGGCTTAACCCATTCTGACCTGAGATCAGATTCATACGAGGTTTCCGCCGGACACACACTGGTCTGATCAACCCATTCTGACCTGAGATCAGATTCTAAAAAATGTCAGTCGTTCTTCGATTTTTCAAAAATAGCAGACCTACAAGCTCGTATCGCGCCACTCGGTGGCGCGATATGAGCTTGTAGATCTGCTATTTTTAAATAGCTAAAGCATAACATGGGTGCCCGGTCAGAATGGGTTCATTGTGACAGCAGGTCGCATTTGCTATGATATGATCCCTGATTTACTATCATCCCTGATGATGTCATAGTGATGTCACGTGACCTGGGCACAATATATGACGTGACGTGACAAATTATAGTATGCCTAAACTAATGACAAATATATGCCACCCTATATCACCCGGCTTTGATTCCTGTGCCCCAGATATTCGTCGAGGTGTCTCTGAGCAAGACATTTTAGGAAAAGTGAATTTCCCCCTGCATAGGGTTAACCCATTCTGAACGGGCACCCATTTTGGTGTCGGCATCATGTTATGCTTTAGCTATTGAAAAATAGCAGATCTACAAGCTCATATCGCGCCACCGAGTGGCGCGATACGAGCTTGTAGGTCTGCTATTTTTGAAAAATCGAAGAACGACTGACATTTTTAGAATCTGATCTCAGGTCAGAATGGGTTCATCAGACCAGTGTGTGTCCAGTGGAAACCTTGTATGAATCTGATCTCCGGTCAGAATGGATTAACAAGCTCCTCCCTCCCAGGTCCATTTGGTTCCATTTGTACACTCTCTGAGTTGAATTAACACAGAGGATCTTACTGTGTATACATGTCAACAGCTGAGGCCCAGAGTAAAGGCTTCTGGCAAGCCCTATGGTCCATAACGAGTGTTTCTGTCAAAAACCACCAAACCCTAATGTTTCTCGTGTGTGTGTGTGTGTGTGTGTGTGTGTGTGTGTGTGTGTGTGTGTGCCCATGTGCGTGTGTGCGTGCGTGCGCGGTGCTGCTGCAGCAGAGTACAGCCTCTGGGGAAATTTTAAAATATACGTTAAAAGAGATTTTGACATGACTATACTCAAACATATGGATTTGATTGGTTATATATATGAACCTCGTTTGTAAATCTGAGTGATGTGTAGGTTTCACCGCGGCAGGAGTGGTTGGAACTGTGTAACAAAATGCAGAGATGAAGACATGCTGTGGAGAACGGGCTCTGTGGGACTCTGCAAGCAGGCTCTCCCACAACGCCTCAGCCTCAGTGTGTTGCACTGCAGCTGCAGTTACAGTTACAGTTAGTGAATGAAGTACATAAGAGTAGGGAAGTGTTCCCAAACATCTTTATTTCAAGGAGGAACCCCATAACTCTGAGAGTGTATACACATAGAACCATGGAGTGGAGTGGACCCGCAAGGCTGGTTCCATTTGTATGAGCTCATAGTGACAGAATGAACCCTGAGAATCCCTGGAGAACCATGCACTGCAGTATAGGGTATAAAACCTGTGGTTTTCCACCTTTTTAATGCCATGGCACCTTATTTATTTGGCATAATAGGACATATGATTGACGACATTAGCCTCTCAGACCCAAAACTAAACAATATTCTGTTGTTGGATCAGATTTGGTCCACAATAGACAACATCAAAATAACAATTCTATGTGGTTTCATTTTATGATCGGGATTCTTTTTTCGGGATTCTTTTTTTTTATGCTCACGATTTTATTTTTTCCCTCTACACCAAATCTCTATAAAGCTTGTAGAGCTTATTTCTTTTGCACAATGTTCATCCACAATAATAGGGACGCTTCATGGGTTCATGTGGTTGCACCTCGATCAGCCGAGTGAGTGTAAAAGGTCTCACATGTCGCCACTGTATAGGACGTGCACGTTATGTTCAGTTTTTTGCCATTTGAAATGTCATTTTAATGGGAATCATGAAAACCTCTTCTTGTAATGATATGAGTTATCTTGTAATGTACTGTACCTTATCACTGAAACTAATATTGTCTCTGCCGTGTGGGAACCATACCTCAAAATCAAAATGAGCAAAAGCAGCAGATCCACAAGCTAAAAAGCCGCATTTCGTGTTTGCAGATCTGCTATACTTTTGATGCTTTTGTCTGATGCTGTAGTATGATCAAGTACTAATAATTTGCGAACAAACAACATGTTAAAGTATGGAGATAGGTCTCTGCCCGACAGCAACGAACATTTTGAAAGTAACGTCCCCAACACTGCTGCCTTTGTATGGGTGTAATGCGTTTGTATACCTGTGTCTGTGTGTGTCTGTGTGTGTGTGTGTGTGTCCATGTACTATGCCGTGTCCACTTATGTGTACACAGTCCGTTTGTGTGTCAGGCAACACCATCGGGCCTGATAAGTGAACCTGTCCCGCGTCGCGCTGCTCCTATCAGAGCAGATTGCGAACGTCCAGGCCTCGACAGAGACACACAACAGAGACCCCTCGCTCCCCTTTTCTCACCCACTCCAGCACTTACACCCCTGGATAAGACCCCACAGGCACCGCAGCCACCGGGGCGAGTGATAGCGCCATGCACACACTCGACTTTTTACACCGCCGCCGCCGCCTGCGTGGGGTTTGGGGAGAGAGAGGAGGGCCGGATCAGGTGTGACGGTGGCTAACGGGGCTAACGGCAGCACATTAGTGTAAGGGTGTGAAGGCTATTTGTGCGCCCGGAGGTGATGTAAGATACCGTGCATGTGGGGAGGGAGACATGGCGGGGAGGATTGGGGAAGGTCGCTGCTTTGATCAGTCGACTCTGGATGAGCTGGGAATGGCGTCGTCTCTACCGCTGAGTGAATCTGTAGATGGAATAGTGACTGAATGTGTAGACTTCAGATCTTCCTGTTAGATTAAATTGTTAGATTAGATTAGAGTGTTGTTGTTGTTGTTGTTTTAACCTTTATTTACCCAGGGTAGGTATGCTGCCCTTTCTCAGCACCTTCGTTAAAACCTGGGATCTGCCCGGTACAACCACTGTCTTATGCTGTTGGCCACTGAGCAGCTCCACTGGATCAATTTGGGGGTTCAGTGCCTTGCTCAAGGGCCCAATTCGCCCCTCTTCGCACCCATTGGTTGCTGTTTCGTGGTTGGACAAAAATCTCTTCTCTCCACTACCATTGAAATAACGTGTTTTTCCAGTTGCTTTGTATTGATATTCTGTGCATTGAATTCTTATTTTAACACGTTTAAAATAACAAGTTTAAAAGTTTAAAAATGTCAGTAAAAGGTTTTTTTGCGTCCTCACTCTCTCATCTTCAATGTTTGTTTTGACACACTTTTGTCTTCAACGTTTGTGTTTGCACAATGCTTGTGTTTACACAAACACTCAAAGCTGGACATAGGAGGGGCTATAGCACCCCTCAGAAATACAGTATATGAAAGAACATTATGAAATATAACAATAATCCTCAAATAAAGACAGTACACACAGTGGCTCTCAAAGTTGTTCCAGGGGTTCCCATCTGAATTTGTTAATACACCTGCATCACCATAATTTAAAACACTTTATCCATATTTTATATGTTGGCTATTCAAAAATAGTCAAGCTTTGTGTCATGCTGCGAGCTTGTACATCTGCTACTTTTGAACTATTTTTGAATACTACTAAACAACTAAAGTATTGGAAACTTTTACAAACATCTTCTCTTCTGGGAGTCCTTGTTACAAGATGGGGGTCCTTGACGTGAAAAAGTTTGAGAACCACTGGCATACAGTACACGTCCTGTGTGTGTGTGTGTGTGTGTGTGTGTGTGTGTGTGTGTGTGTGTGTGTGTGTATGTTTGTTTGTTTGTGCGCGTGTAAAAGGGGCTCGCGAGGTCGAGCAGTCTCTTGGGAATGGCAGGGTCCCTGTTAGTGTTACTGTGGAATTGTCCTTGAACTCAAGACACTTGACGCCTAACCGCTGCCGAATGCATTGCACATTGTAAAACCTTTTTGGATAAAGGCGCTATATAAATGCACCATTTACCAATTAGAAGGTATAACCATATACCGTGCTGACTGGTTGGAGTTCCTTTTCTTTTTCATCCGCTATAATTTTACTATATATAGTTATACTATATTTTATTGTATATTCCACCCTGTTTTTTTGGTGTATATCTCGTTTGGCATGCATGTGTGTTAGTGTTACATAATACAGTACATATATAATGTCCAGTGTTTTCCTGTGAACCTTCCGCCGAAAGCGTGGGTGTTTTCTGACAAACAGCTGATTGGATCCCTGCAGGAGGTGAGCATTTCCTGCGCTCTGTAAATCTCACTAATAAGAGCCGGGTTCCCCCCCCCCTCCCCCCCCCCCCCTCCTCCTCCCCCCCCCCCCTCCTCCTCCCCCCCCCCCCTCCTCCTCCCCCCCCCCCCCCCCCCTCCTCCTCCCCCCCCCCCCCCCTCCTCCCCCCACCCCCCCCTCCTCCTCCCCCCCCCCCTCCCCCTGGCCGGGTGATAAATGACGCTGCGTCTCCCTGACTGAATGGACAGAGAGAAGGAGAGAAAGAGAGAGAGACTGTATGGGAGGAGGCGGTAATAACTGTGGATAGCAGGGAGACACTCGCTGATATCAGAGGCCAAGAGAAACCGCAAGGAAGGGTGTGCGTTGCGCGCTGTGCGTGCGTGCGCGCGTGCAAACTATGTTAGATTTCTTTCACTGTGTGATCTCTGTGTTTCCGTCAGTGAGTGTATTTGTGTGATCAAGAGAACTTTGATGGAGTTATTTTGTGTGTGTGTGTGTGTGACTGTGTGTGTAAATGTAAAGGTCATAGATAAGTGTGGCAGGTAATGAAGACAGTATGCCAGTTTGTCTGCCTCCGTCTCAGCTTTGTGTGTGTGTGTGTGTGCGTGTGTGTGTGCGTGTGCGCGCAGGTCCCATGCACAATGTGTTGTTTTAACGAAAGCCTGGTTCTTTTCGGTCCGCTGTGCAGCCATGGCAACAACTGATTGTGCACGGAGACAGCCGTCTGATGGAATGTCCTCACGCCCACACACTCATTAATTACACAGTACACACACACACACACACACACACACTCACACTCACGCTCTCTCTTATCACCTCTGAGCATAAGGGTTGATGTGATTCACACAAGCAGCGTAGGATGGGAGGAGGAAGAGAAGGCCGATAGAGGAGAGGAGACGGATGGATGGAGGGAGGGAGGGACGGAGATAGGGGAGCAGGGAGTCGTGGAGGAAGAGGAGGAGGAGATGGAGGGCAGGGTGAGAGAGCTGTTGAGTGGCTGTTATAAATGACTGGTGGGGAGTGGGAGACGGAGGTCAATACCCCTGACCTCTGGCCCCAAACTGCAGCCAATAGGAAAAGGGAGGAGCAGGTATCCAGTGAACCCAAGATGACTCTGTTTCCCGCTGCGGGTTTGAACTCCGATCAGTCTATCTAATTCTGTTCTGGTCTAATCTAATCTAGAATCTATCTAACCTAGAACTTTTTTGTCTTTTCCTGTTTTCTTTTTCTATTCCTGGCATAATAGTTACAGGCGTTTTCCCATTCATGCATGTACAGTATGGCCTTGAGGGGGGGAGGTATTGTTTGTTTGTTTAACGGCTGTTAACAAAGTCCATAGACGGGTATAATGTGTGTATAATGTGTCATTTGGAACCATTAGTATATATTGTCTCTGTCAGGTGGATAATATACCTCAATTATGTCCAAAACTGTTACTTTTCAGGATTCAAATTCAAAAACGGCAAAAGTCGACTGAAGATGTATAGATTGACAAGCTCAAGAGCTGTTACTTTTGTTACTCTTCATGTCTGTCTGTCTGTCTGTCTGTGTGTGTGTGTGTGTGTGTGTGTGTGTGTGTGTGTGTGTGTGTGTGTGTGTGTGTGTGTGCTCGTGTGTGTGTGTGTGTGTGTGTGTGTGTGTGTGTGTGTGCTCGTGTGTCTGTCAGTTGATCTGTACAATATGTGTGGTTGTGTTTATGTGCTCATGGAGGGGGTTATGGAGTAATACTAAATCTAAATGGAGAGTGGGGGAGGGGGGGGGGGTGATGAGGTCTACCTGAAAAGGAAGTTCGGGGTGACAGGGTGCGCGGACGCTCCATTAGTAGCTTCCTAGCCTGCTCAGTAACCATGCATGGTCTCCCTGCCCCATAAAGAATGCATTAGACTACCTACCCCCCATCTCCCCCCTATATTATACCTCCGACCCTCCCCTTCCAACACATGCTAATGTGGAAAGGCTCTTTTTTTAAACGCCGTTCTATAGGATTCTGTTATTTCGCGGCGCGTCAGCATGCATCATAAGCTTAGAGTGTAATGAGGAATGTGGTGTCGTACCGGCAGGCTGAACGAAACGGCTAATGGGCAGCGAAGGAAGCATGGCCTCCAGTTGGAGCTATATGCCCTTCGGGGGACGGAGGTTAATTGGATGACTGAAATGTGCTGAAGGCAGTTCCTATTGTAAATATGTCGGCCGGTGAGAAAGTGTGTATACGTTTTACCGGACACTTTACTGAACCCTTTTTTGGCAACGCTTTTCATGCAAGACGCGGGTTGTGTCTTGCGTTGCTTGCCATGATGTAACTCCAAATGTGTCCACATTTTTTTTATAAAAAGGTTTGGTGATGTTCAATATTTCATGTTATTTTTGTGTTTGTTTATGTACTAAAAGAGTGACTTTGAGAGCTGTTTAATCAGAGTACAATGAGCATATTATAGAGCAATTATTAGAGCAATAGAGCAATTATTTTTGATTTGTTGTCCACATTTGGAGTTACATCATGGCAAGGTAGCTAGTAACTACACACAACACAAACCTCTACCAAATAAAAGTGGTCTTGCACTTTAACAACTTGACCTGACATCCCTGTTTTGGAAATGTCATTATCGGCAAAGGTTTTCTAACATTTCCAAACATGTCAAACTATTACAACTTGTTCAAATGCCGCAAAAATAGGCAATCTGCTAGCTCACAATGTGGAGTGTGATGCATTGCTATTTTTTCTCTATTGGTTGTTTGACAAAATATATAGGGATTAAGAGCTTAACATGATGGATAGGGTATATTTTCACAAGCCTGAGTAATGCAGTCAACTTGTTTGTTCAAATGGCTGATGGATAATCGTGCTTCATGGCAATAGCTCAAGTCATGGTTTCAGTCAGTGCATTACCCTTAGTTAATCCTTTGCGTCGCATTGGAAGCTTGTAGATCTATTTCGGCGAAGATATTTTGTGTAGAGCCAAAACAAAGGGGGAGCTTTAGTATCCTAGGGGGGGACAGAGTGGCATTCCGACTACGTGGCAGGGTTAGGGACGGGGTTAGTAATGCGGTGAGTCGGAATGGCGACGCGTCAGAATAGTGTGCTTCAGGATGCCGGTGTGTAACCATACTAGAGCCCTTGGAAATGTACATGATAAGAGCCATATGATCTATGGGGTTCATCCCATTCTGACCTGAGATCAGATTCATACGAGGTTTCCGCCGGACACACACTGGTCCTGATGAACCCATTCTGACCTGAGATCAGATTCTAAAAATGTCAGTCGCTCTTCGATTTTTCAAAAATAGCAGACCTAC
>NC_139717.1:39770427-39802927 GCF_964188405.1 Protomyctophum parallelum | reverse complement strand
GGGGTCCCAACACCATGGAATTATGGGAGATGAAGTCAAGGGTCAAGGCTAGGGACACTGTGCGTGCGTGCGTGCGTGCGTGCGTGCGTGCGTGCGTGAGTGATGAAACATTTGGCCTGTGAGCGTTCTCTCTCTCTACGGATCGTCAGACTCATGATGGGAGGAGGCGTTCATGAGGAATTTAGATTAACACAGAAAAAACAAATGAGAGCAGAGAGAGAGTGAAAGAGAGAGATGGCGATGGAGTGGAGGAGGTCGAGAAAGACGGGAGCGACGGTTGAATGTGACATTATTTGGGACGTCATTTAGCAGGGAAACCTCCTGACCAGTTCAGTCTATCTGAACTGGTCATAGCAGGGAAACCTTCTGACCAGTTCAGTCTATCTGAACTGGTCTGAACTGGTCATAGCAGGGAAACCTCCTGACCAGTTCAGTCTACCGGCTCACCACTGAGACCGAGTTGGTCTCAGTGAATGCACATTTATATTTATACTTCTACGTATTTTGGTCTAAATGGTCTGTTTCTCATTTTTCTTATAGTTTGTGTTACCTTCTTAGGTAGTTGTACTGTTAAGTAACTTGAAAAATAAAAACCGCATGGAAAACACATCATGATAATATTGTGTATCGTGATACTGCTTGGAATTAATTTTCCATATCGCCCTGCAGACGCCCACCCTAGTGAACCCTTAGTCATATTGTATATTGCATAACTATTGAGATAATTGTCAGAAATACATCATCCATATTGTGCAATACCAGCATGTGTTTTCCTGCATAAAACCCTGGATAGGATGTGGGAATACATAACTGTGCGTGAACAGTATGTGCGACGTGCGCATGTGTGCAACGCCGTGCAGCTTTGAACTGGCCTATTACTGGCAGTGTGCACGACACATTTGGCGCGGTTCGGTTTGCATTAAGATTTGCTGCCTAGACGGCTCGCCTGCTAGGAGCCACGCTGGGGGAAACACACTTGTTTTCTCTTCCTTTTTTTTGCAACATTGAATACATTTAAACAAACTTTTGTGGTAAAGTCATACATCATAATTTGCACAAACGCACTCAGATTGAAAACAACAGCTATACCGACACATGTATAGTCAGAGAAAGCACAATTGTGAGAGAAAAATGTGAGTGTGTGTGTGTGTGTGTGTGTGAGAGAGAGAGAGAGAGAGAGAGAGAGAGAGAGACGGACGTCTGGTTCAATGTAGATAGCTGCAAACACAGAGTTAATGAGGTGGAGAAAGATGGAGGTGTATTTGAGAGAGAGACGGAGGGAGAGAGAGAGAACTGTAACTGTCTCTGTTCAGCCGGGTTAATAGAGCATCCCGAGAACTGCCAGGTCACGACCCCTTACTCACACGCCGTTTTATTTCAATTACAGACACAAGGCCTGTGTGTGTGTGTGTGTGTGTGTGTGTGTGTGTGTAGATAGACTTGGAGTGTGCACGGTGTTTATTTGGTCATGGGTCTAAACCGGATGGAAAGGTGTGGGTAATAGTAGCATTGGGAGGTGATAGCACGCACACACACACACACACACACACACACACACACTCCTCCGTCCATTAGCGGTGTGGGGCGAGGGGCTCATGCTACATTGGCGTCCGAACGCCGTGTCCTTCCCAGCAGCCTCTCTGGCGGGGAGGGTTTTAGTCGTGGGAACAGAGCGCGCTCAGAATAGGTCGCTGACAGGCAGCCGTCTGGCGGATGTGCCTGATCACAAAAAGCTAAAGGCTGCAATGGGGGTCTTATACCTGCATGGTGATGCCACAGTAGCATTTAGTCTTGTTAGGGCTTCAGTCCCAAAGGGCTTAACCCATTTAGGCCTGACGTCGAAATTTATAAAATGTCTTCTAAAAGACAGTTTTCTGTCAGGATTTGCGCCACATTTTCACGATTTTTTCAAAAATAGCAGACCTACACAAGCTCTGAGCTATGAACTTGTAGATCTGTCTATTTTTCAATAGCGAAATTATAACGTTTAATGTTTAAAACACCAAAAGGGGTTCCCGACCAAAATGGGTTTTAACTACCCTGGTTGGTTCATGTGGTGCTCTGCTATTTGCAGTGATGAGATTTGGGGGGAAAGGTGTATAGACCCCTGGGGACATTATTTTGTATTTATTTTTTAGCCGGTGTATAAAAGAATTAGTCTGACATCTCAATGTGGACAGCCGTCTTTTAGAAAACATTCTGAAATGCGGAATGTGGATGGAAGTCGGTGTAGTGCAGCAGAAAGAGATTTGAAACATGGTGCCCTATTTTCACCAGTGCCTTACACCTTATCCCTGCCTTTATTTTTATTTTCCTATTTTGAAAAATATAAAAAAAAATAGTTCAACTAGCCAATTTACATCGACACGCTGTGAGCTTGTAGACTGGCTCTTTTAACTATTAAAAAATGTTTTTCAAAATGGTAAAAAAAAAAAAAGGCAAAGTAGTTTAGGGATTCGAACCGGGGACTCGCTGTGAGCCTGTATATGTGGTATAGGCTATACGCATCCTAACCACTCGGCTGTCGGGTCACCCGGAAATCAGTATTTTTAAACCAGTATTTTCATCTTCTTTTCCCGTCTGTCCCCTAAAAGACACTTCCCTTTCCCTTTGTGCTGCCGATGACCTTGCAGTAACCCTGCTGTTCAGATTACTGATACAGCCCTCATATTGAGAGGAGGCACCGCTTCCAGCCTGCTTCTGTCTGTCTGCCTGCCTGTCTGTATCTCTCTCTCTTGGTAGTTTCACCTGTCTGTCTGTATCTCTCTCTCTTGGTAGTTTAGCGATGTAGTATACTGTATGTCTTGCCCTGCTGCAAATGCATCTTCATGTGTCACGCGCGCACAACAAAACGCTCAATGCAACAGTGCACAATGCATGCAAAGACGTGCACAAATACATGCAAACTGTCTGACGCGCGCACAGCACACACACACAACACGAGTGCTTATGATGGCGTGCTGTACGTCTAAACAGAAGCAGAAGGCAACATTGAATCATCTCTTGTCTCCTCCTGCCTCCGTCTGTCTCCAGAGAGATTCCTGCTGGGATAGTCTTGCCCTGCTGCAGACATCTGCAACTGTGTGTGAGTGTGAGTGTGAGTGTGTGCGTGCGTGCGGTTTCTACCCGATAACAACAACGATATAGACAGAGAAAGAGAGCGGCCGATAGAAAGAGGTAAAAGAGGTAGAGAGACAAATGGAGAAAGGTCGAGAGAGAGAGAGAGAGACCGATGGTTGACGGTGACGGTGACGAAGGGACATCATTTTGAACCAGAACCAGTGTAGGAGAGACCTATAGTACACACAGAGACGGACAGTTAGAGAGACATATTGGGAGAAAGACAGGCATAGAGACAGAGAGAGACAGAAAGACAGACAGACAGAAAGATGTGTGAACAGATAGGCGTGCTCCTGGCGCCTGGCTGTGGTTGCAGTGAGTTGATGTGTCACGCGGATGCTGAGGGTGCTGACAGGAGCACTGGAGCGCACCATCTGTTGATGCTGCTCGCACTCATTTTGTTCATTTTATCATCTGGGAAAACTTTGTGTGTGTGTGGGTATGTCTGTGACGGTTTATATGTGGGCTTCTATCTCTTTTTCTTGTGAAATGAAGACATTACTCAAAGATGAGTATAGCTTCATGGAAATTGAGGCAATTTAGCTGGTCGTCACTTTTCACCAGGCTTGAGTTTAATTGGGACTTTAGGATGAGTTATGTCAGCGTTTGACATAGTGGTGATGGTAAGGTTGGAGAGAATGATGTAGTCACGTTTTCCAAAAGGTTGTTTGTCTTTTCCCTCGACTGTTCGTCTGATTGTCCGGGGGGGACTATACTGCCGCCAACGAAGCCACTTGCCCCCTTGGCATCTGAAACAGTCAGTGGTTGGGGTGGCTAGAGTCTTTGGTCCTGAATGGAGGGAAGCTCCACCCAGCACACGCTGCGTGCGTGCATGCGTGCGCGCTTGTGTGTGTTCGTGTGTGCGACGTGCAATCCGTGCATCACTGCCACTTAGCGGGTTTGAACCAAGGTCTTCCATGTGGAAATCCAACCATCTATCAGTGAGCCGGAGGGGAATCCCCCCGCAGGCTTGTCAGAGATATATTTATGCATGTAGATCATCATAGATGTCTCATTTGTTATTGTGCAAACTGCATGCGGCAGTGAATGTGGTCTGGGTGTCTGCGCGCCTATAGGCTGCAACATGAGGGAACCATAAGCTTTGAGAATTTGAGAATGCCTTATATATGTTTGAATGAGCAAATAATAATCTTAGTGCTGTGCCAGTTATTAGGGGTTGTGGATTCCAGGTTGGCAGGATTCACTGTCAATTCATTTTGTATGTGTTTATTTAAATACATTAGCACTTTCTTCTTGGCTGCCAACAGGCTTATGAACAACCACTGAGCAATACACTGCCTGGACTATAATGGCCACTTCTCTGTGGCTAATGTAAACAGACCTATGACAATGCTATTTGCACTTGAGCATAATTTTGCACCTTCAGACCAGTTTAGATTTGTTTATATACAGTAAATTCTTTATGTGTTCATGCGGCTTAGTTTTTAACTGATCACATTGTACACTGAGTTTTAATGTCTTAACTGTAGCTGTTCTGTTGGTTTTAGTGCGCAATGAGGTTCATATGCCTTTTACTTGGTAATTGATATGGCTGACAAACAACGTTGAACCATGCAAAATGTCTGCTCCCTAACTGAAGACGACGAGTAAGTCGGTTCCATTCAGCAATGTGCTTGAACTACATCTTGAAGTTATTTTTGAAAACATTTCTTTAATATGCTCTCGGTCAAAACGTATACGCTAAAGGAAAACGGCTAGCTTGTTAGTGTGCACTCGGCGGTTCATCGGTTTTAACTGGGGATACATGCAACGCAAACAGGCCATTTTTAGGATAGCTGACTGGCAAACGCACACTCACCATTTGGGAAGTGCTCGGGCCGCGAAACATTCACAAAAATCCAACGTGCCAGTATCTCTTTACCGTCGGCCCCACACTTCTGAGGGCCCTCTCTGAGATGGAATGTTTTTCAGCAGCACTTAAGTTACTGCAGTTTGGACACGCTGAGCGTCCGGAGAATTAGCCATGTTAGATCCACAAACTTTCCCCTGCATGGCTGTCAGCGAGTCACTTGAGATTCTGTACTAGGCAGCTGACTTTAATGTCACACATGTAACGGAAGACCTCGCCAACAGGAAACCAAGATGGCGTCCGTCCATAGCCCTCTCACGTCGGTGTCTGTCACAGTACTCGAGTGCTACGTTTTTTTCCCCAAATCGTCAATTCATTTTTCATAGCGTTTTCTCTTTTTATACACTGTACTGTAGGACTATACTGTAATTAACGCATGTGCACATGCGTGCCGTGTGTGTCACCACTTGTGGTTGTGTGTCTTTACATGAGTGCACGTATGCCCCGCTCGCATATGTCTACGTGTGTGTCTACACACACACATGCACACACATGGTTTTCCCATAGTTCTTTTACAGCCTTTTGCTGTGTAACTCTGACCCATGTCTAACCATCTGTCCTGTTCTCTGGGTGCCTGTAACAACCAGTTACCCGTTCTTTTCTTTTCTTTTCTTTTTCTCTCCCACATTAAGCCCTCCCACTCGCACCAGTAAACCTTAGTAAGTTATTTAGCAATTAAGTAAGTCAGTATGTTAGTTAGTTAGTTTGCTGAGTCTCATTTTGGTATTGTTTGCTCACTGAGCTCACTACTATATGTTCCACGGTATACTGTATAGGAATACAGTATATATACTGTGGAACATATAGGATTACTTGGTTTAATTCAATATTGTATTTCTATGACGAGTTTTTATGCCTCTTTTATTTTAATGGTAATGGTAAGTAAATAGTCATTGCCATACCACCCGCCTGTGGTATGAGCTCATCCAAATGATCTATACCCCAATGTGTAACATGAAGATCTTTATGCATACACACAACATAAACATGCAAACGCACAGACAGACACACACACACACACACACACACACACACACACACACACACAGACACACACACACACACACACACACATCTAATTTTCTTCACACCTTCGCATGTGTGTTTCACACTGAGGCACTGGCCTTGACATGGGGATGGATTACATACACACACACACGCATGCACACGCATGCACACACACACACACACACACACACACACACACACACACACACACACACACACACACACACAGCATGGCATGGCATGGCAAAAACGCTAATTAGGGCACACATGTATGCTAGCTAGACGGAAATGGAGACAAAGGCGTGTTCATATACGGTCGGTTATCAGAATGATAGTAACAGCCAGGAAGACTTGCAGCTGTGGGGAGAAGGAGGAACCCATACGTCTGCTATAGCCATGAGACTGGAGAGATAAAGAGCACACACACGCACACACACACATGCACACATGCACACACACACACACACACACACACACACACACATACACACACACACACACACATACACACGCACACACACACATGCATGCGTGCAGCCGCGCACACACACAGGTTTGTATTACTAGACTTCTGTAAGGACATAAAAATATTGGTCTGGCAATTCTATGAATGCCGCTTTTTACAACTAAGAGTTATACTTAGTTGTGCAATGGTGCATGTCAAAGGCACCTCGCAGCATGGCACGACACGTCGTGAGCTTGTAGTACATTTATTTTTGGTGCTGACACCAGTATGCAAATAAGTATATAAATCGGGCATAACGCCAACCTATAGCCACTAAATGCCCGATTCTAACTTGAATCATTTACTATTTGCAAACCTAACTCTAACAAACATAAAGCAACATTATTTCTCTATAGTGAGGACCTGGAAAATTGTCCTTGCTATGTTTATTTCTCAAAGATTTGACCCTCACAATTGTAGTAATTATTTACTGTAAGTACACACGCACGCACGCAAGCACACACACACACACACACACACACACACACACACACACACACACACACACACACACACACTGTCACATACAGTACACACCTTTTCCACACACTTTACTGAGGCTGAAGAAGACATGAGGGCTCTTTCCTGTATGTTCCTGTGGAGACATGCTGGAAAATTTGCCTTTGAAAAGTGGAAAGTGTTTATGTGTGTGTGTACAGTATTATGTTGATCTTGAATAAAGGAGGCGATGCGCTCCATTCCAAATTCTTATGTAGTGTAACGGGTGCAAGCTGGAAAACATGTCGATACGAAAACAGCCCATTCTCACAAATGTAGCCTTTGTGATATTCATCAACCTCTTCCAACTTGCATCCGTATTTTGGGGCATGTGACCTGCATAGCCAACATTTTTCACAATTCTTCAGACTATTTTTCAACAGTAATGACAATAGCAGATGTGCAAGCTCCCAATACTTTGCGATACGACACGCCGTGAGTTTGTAGATTGCTATTTTCACTTTATTTGTTGTATGACGAGTTATAGGCGCCATATGCCTTTTGGGCCCGACGTCCCATTGTTCCAAAGTATAACACTAACCAGAGCCATGTTTTGTTTGTTTGCAGAATAGTTATATGTCAACGTTTCAGTCTGGCGATATGGTTGCACTAACATTTGTCGGACTATTGGGCCGTCACAATAAAATCGTCGGACTAATGGACAGCCCCCAAAGTATATATAGAGCTTAGAGAGGAGTCTGGTGACGTGAGGTTACTTAACCCCTAACTGTTCCCTGTTAGGGATGGTCTCAATGCAGAGGACACATTTCATCACCTGCAAATATACAGAGACAAATATCAACGTCAATTGTCTTCACCACAAATAGGCTACCCAGATGGCTATTTTTGGCTAATCTTCCCCTTAGAATCTGGATGCTGGGGTTCAAGTGGTTAATGTCTCACTCAGTTCTGTTGCAGGTGGTCTGTGATTGATTCAGACAGCTCCTCCCTGGTAGGCCCCTCCCCTCTGTCAGCTCCTCCCTGGTAGGCCCCTCCCCTCTGTCAGCTCCTCCCTGGTAGGCCCCTCCCCTCTGTCAGCTCCTCCCTGGTAGGCCCCTCCCCTCTGTCTATATAAGCCAAACGTCACACTCTGCCAGCATAGCCCACACAGTGTTCTCCTTTATTTATCGTCTTCTTGTAAAATAACCTTAATTATAGTTTTCATCAATCCCTGGTTCTAACATGCTGTGGGCTTTACTTGATTACATTTAATACTTAGGCAATACATGAAGATAATTGTTTAGAGCCCTAAATGTTTTTGCGTGTTCACAAGCAGGGTGTTTGCCAGTTTCCTGGCTGTTGTGTGGCTATATCTGTGTTTGTGTGCCAAGTGTCCGGGTGTAAATGCAAGACAATAATATTCACACATGCACACATGCTGCAGACTGTCACACAAAATTATTAATGTAGGAACACTTTCTGAGGGCGCGAACAGGACAGGAGTTAGCATATGTCCCATAAATAAAAATGCATGCACCGCGAGAGGTCATCAAATCAAAAGCCAGGGGCATCGGTGCTATTTCCCAGTGGCTATTAAAAATCCAAACGTGGAGGGGAGTTGCCTGGTAACCTCCTAAATAGAGGGTCTTGTTCCGTGCAACTGTCGGGTCGCTGGGTGTCAGGTTGTGTCATCCCTGCCCAACCCTGGGATGGTTCACATAGCGCCTCTGTTGGGCAGAAACCTGTGTTCTAATCAAAGGATCCAATGTAGATATTATTTTTGTTCTTGTTCTTGTTAATATACTTTACAATTTTCATTGGTTCTATATTTACAAAGCCCGCAGATGGACTTGAACACTTTCACCTTTCACTTCAAATTAATTCAGAAATTGTAAAAATAGCCAATCTAACAAGCTCACAATTTGTAGATCGGCTATTTTTGCTACTGACTGTTTTCTATGATGAAGTAGGGCATTAATTCACACAAACAAATCAAAATAAAATATGGAGATATGGGGTTTGTGCCCAACGTGCGTGTGTGTGTGTGTGTGTGTGTGTGTGTGTGTGTGTGTGTGTGTGTGTGTGTGTGTGTGTTGTGTGCGTGTGCGTGTGTGTGTGCGTGCGCGTGTGTGCGAGCAAGCGCGAGAGAGATTGTATGCATGTGTTTATGTGCAGTATACATGTACGTTTACGTGTTGGTGTATAATAAGTATGATTTAGTGCTGTACGTGTTGTCTAAGTGTCTGTGTGTGTCGCTGAGAGTGCATGACAGCTGTGGAGCTTGGGAGGGAAACGCACCATATTAGCATCCATCATCACTGTTATTATGAGCCCTGAGTGTGTACATATGCAGTAGTAGTATAGCCTATCGGGCAAGGATCCATTTGTATAGGTTGCGAATTTTTTTATTTTTATTTTCTAAATTCATGGAATTTTTTTATTGACAAAATAATTGAAAAAAAAAATATATATATATATATAATAGTAGATCTACAAGCTCATTGCGCATCGCGATTCGTAATGTGTTGTGAGCTATGGCTTAAGTGGTTCAATGCATAATGGATCTTTTGTAAAGCCAAATTCACCTCATTTATTTTATGCGGCCTCGCGATAAAAATGTTTGGGAACATAGTCGAAGGTCGGCAGAATATGAACAAGATAAAGTAGAACGTGTGCAGTCCAACACAGTTAAAACTCCACTGTTAAATGAAGTGGACACAAATGGATGCCTAACTGCATATATGCACTAAGGATTTTACTGTGTGTGTGCGTGTGTGTGCGTGTGCGTGTGTGCGTGCTCGCGTCCATACCAACCGATCTCATTTCCGCTGGCTTCTGCGTGGACATTTTACTCTTGTTTTTTCTAACTCTTGTGGAAATTTATCCTCCGTTTCCTCTCTCTGCAAACCCCTCAGTCATAATACACTTGTTTAGGCTTGGCAGGGATTAAATGGGGGTTAGCGCGGGCCAGGCGGCGGTGAGGGGTGTTGGTGGATGGGACAAGGTGTAGGGCTGTTTTTTGGAAAGAGGAAGGGGACTTTAGCCACTTAAGCCCTATATACGCCGATGTTACGATTGGCCCAGAATCGACGATCTATATAAGCTCACGACTCTTCGCGTCGTGACGTGTTGTGAGCTGGTATACCGTATAGATGTGATATTTTTTGCAATCTTTGAAAAAACAATGTCCATGTTTTGGGCAATTTTCACTTCGTAGTTATGAGTGCAGTAGTGACAGGGTCACCACCAGGGTTAAAGTGGTTGAGAAGCATGACGTTGGCTGAGGGTGCGTGTTGACTGGAGTGTGAAGTATATAGGCAGATATGCCATCCCATTCTGACCTGAGATCAGATTCATAACGAGGTTTCCACTGGACACACACTGGTCTGATTAACCCATTCTGACCTGAGATCAGATTCTAAAAATCTCAGTCGCTCTTCGATTTTTCCAAAAATAGCAGACCTACAAGCTCGTATCGCGCCACTCGGTGGCGCGATATGAGCTTGTAGATCTGCTATTTTTCAATAGATAAAGCATAACATGATGCTGACACCAAAATGGGTGTCCGCCCAGAATGGGTTAAAGCAATCACACTAATCAAAGTAAATCAAATCAGTCGGATTTAGCTGAGATTCTTTTTGGAGAAGATGAAAAAAAAAGTCTTGCGTCAATTTCTCACATTTTTGAGTTTGCTTTGTAAACATATTATATCAACATTTGCTGAATATTTAAAGGTGACATGGTAGCAGAGGACTTACACAAGTAACTTAAAAACTGCTGCTAATCATACAGTCAGATTTGAATGAAACTATCGACCTTTTTGGGTCCATTCTGCTCTGCATACTACAGGGGGGGCAAAATAATAACATAATTGTATAACAAAGGAAGAAATGGAGAAAAAAGACAAATCAAGACAATCTAAGTAACAAAACAACAATAATAAGTCGACAAAAGGAGCAAAGTTATAAAAGAAAAGGGAGCGTTTTTACTGTGCATGGGTGTAAAGGCTGTACATATGTGTTAACACAGTGTGTGCTGTGTGTTATAGTTAATTAGCCGTAGCAGCCACTAATCCCTCTGTGGGGTCATCAGCTGGGGTCCAGCCTAAACCAGACAGAGGTCACAACAACATCCGGCTCAACGCATTAATGACGGCTTCATACTGTAGAGGCGTGTGTGTGTGTGTGTGTGTGTGTGTGTGTGTGTGTGTGTGTGTGTGTGTGTGTGTGTGTGTGTGTGTGTGTGTGTGTGTGTGTGTGTGTGTGTGTGTGTGTGTGTGTGCGCGCACACGTCCACATGCGCGCACGCCTGCAGAAGCAATGGGAGCATGCATCTCTGTGATTTTGTGTGCTTGTATTTCTGTGTATTTGCCTGTTTTTCAGTTTTCTGTTAACGTATGGATCTGTGTCGGCCCCGTGCACACACGTCTTCAGAAAGGCCTGTGGGTGTGTGTGTTTGTTCAGATCAGCTGGTGGCCAGATGGAACAGTATTGATCTGTATTATTGATTGGTGTTTACAGTGAGAATTCCTTTACTGTATATGCAGCTCGACACACCCACGCACGCATGCGCGAGCACACACACACACACACTGAAGGGGCTACTGTAGCCCACATGGGACACACTGCACCATCTGCATGTACCTGTATGTGTGACAGTTGAGCAAGGATGGGGATTAACATTTAACGAGTAACAACACACACGCACACGCACGCGTGTGCACACACACTTGCGTACAAATGCCCTGGGTTAGGTATGTTGTAGAATGAATGACATTAATAGGGTTTTTTCAGACACATGATGTGTCTCTGTATCTCCCCTCTCTTGCGCGCGCACGCACGCACACACCCTTGCGCGCACACACACACACACACACACACACACACACACACACACACACACACACACACACACACACACACACACACACACACACACATCCCTCTGGTCCCCTTTAACTATAGGCCTAACTTATAGAGGACCGATATTCTACTATATTGGATTTGTATCAAAAACCTTTATTTCTAGATTAGATGTGTCAGGAGAGGCCTGATAGATGATGATAGAATCACGAGGAGTATTTTTAACTTCCAGACCTCTCCCTCTCTTCTCCACAGAGTCTTTTCCCGTATCCAGCCCTGCCTACCGAGAACCCTGCAATAATAAACAGGACCCGCGAGAGGTAGCCACACCACTATAACACACACGCACGCACGCACACTGACATGCACACTGACATGCACACTGACATGCACACTGATATACACACTGATATACACACTGACTGACTTATATACAACATCATTTTATACACACACACACAGTCACACACACACACACACACACACACACACACACACACACACCAATAAGCGGCACCAATAATTATCAGGCACAAAGCAGAAATTCAAAAGTCCACCTGGCCTGGAAATCTTTTCTAATGTCAATGTATATGTCTGACTGCTTTCATTTCTATGATAAAGAAGAAGGACCCACTGCCAATATAAGATGCCCCTGTTGAGATGCGGTTTGGGAACTGTATACAGTCTCTTCCCTGCACGTGGTCATGCACAACTCAACAGCACGGTGTTATGTTTGGTGTGTGAATATTTACACGTGGTCAGTCACCAACCTCTCTGTCCTGTCCACTGTCTCTGTCCTGTCTATAGGCTGACGTTACAGGGACATGTCCTGTCCACTGTCTCTGTCCTGTCTATGCTGGAGTTACAGGGACATGTCCTGTCCACTGTGTATGTCCTGTCTCTAGGCTGACGTTACAGGGACATGTCCTGTCCACTGTCTCTGTCCTGTCTCTAGGCTGAAGTTACAGGGACATGTCCTGTCCACTGGCTCTGTCCTCTCTCTAGGCTGAAGTTACAGGGACATGTCCTGTCCACTGTCTCTGTCCTGTCTATAGGCTGAAGTTACAGGGACATGTCCTGTCCACTGTGTATGTCCTGTCTAGGCTGGAGTTACAGGGACATGTCCTGTCCACTGTCTCTGTCCTGTCTATAGGCTGAAGTTACAGGGACATGTCCTGTCCACTGGCTCTGTCCTCTCTCTAGGCTGAAGTTACAGGGACATGTCCTGTCCACTGTCTCTGTCCTGTCTCTAGGCTGAAGTTACAGGGACATGTCCTGTCCACTGTGTATGTCCTGTCTAGGCTGGAGTTACAGGGACATGTCCTGTCCACTGTCTCTGTCCTGTCTATAGGCTGAAGTTACAGGGACATGTCCTGTCCACTGTCTCTGTCCTCTCTCTAGGCTGAAGTTACAGGGACATGTCCTGTCCACTGTGTATGTCCTGTCTAGGCTGGAGTTACAGGGACATGTCCTGTCCACTGTCTTTGTCCTGTCTCTAGGCTGGAGTTACAGGGACATGTCCTGTCCACTGTGTATGTCCTGTCTAGGCTGGAGTTACAGGGACATGTCCTGTCCACTGTATGTCCTCTCTCTAGGCTGGAGTTACAGGGACATGTCCTGTCCACTGTGTATGTCCTGTCTCTAGGCTGAAGTTACAGGGACATGTCCTGCCCACTGTCTCTGTCCTCTCTCTAGGCTGAAGTTACACTGAGGGACATCTTTGAGTTTGCCGCAGGACAACAGGCTGCTTCTGTCACCCGTGTGGAGGGTCTGTCCACTCCAAATAGCCACACTGCACTGGGACGGCTCCAACCAAGCAGGGAGGAGAACCGGAGAGGAGTAGGATGCCAAATCTGAAGGAACTGATGTGAAGAGGTATGTACTTGACAATGTAACCGCGGTGTTGTTTTTGCTGACTGGCTAGAATCGAGATGAGGGATAAGAAGCTGCTGAGAGAAAAAGCCTAAAAAAGCAAATTCATGCGGGAATGTGAAATGTGTTCAAGTGTCATATGGGAAGCAGACAAATGAAACGATATTGGAAGGAAACGCAGATTAGTTTTTCCCCGTTTCCTGAAAAGTAACTGTCTTGGACATACATGGTTTCCACCGGACAGCGAAGACATCTCGCGTTGATGGCCTCATGCATGCATATCACCACCGAAGTGGTGCCTGAATATTGTCAGCGTCAGTGGCGTGCACAGACATTTAGAGGGGCAGGTGCTCAAGTGGAAAAAAGGGCACCGCGTGCAGGGCATTTTCGGGCGGGAACCCATTTTGGATCTACAAGCTCATAGCGTGCCACCGAGTGGCGCGCTACGAGCTTGTAGGTCTGCTATTTTTCTTTAATCGAAGAACCACTGACATAGAAACATAGCTTTAGATTGTGGGGGGCCTAAATAATATAGTAGAAGCGTTTTTTTATCAAGATTTGATCAATGTCACCATGTTCCACACTACAATTTTTTTTTCTTTTTTTTTAAGAGCAAAATTGCCAAAAGGGCTCTAGCACCCCCTAGTGTCTATCTGTGCACGCCACTGGTCAGCGTCAGCGGCCATAGACCAACAAAGGCATATAGACTACTACGGAGAAGAGTCGGTGGTGTGGCTCGACGAGGCGAGGGCCGTGCGTGGTTGGCTGCGAGCCAGTTTGATTGGCAGCTCTACCTGGGTGGGCGGCTGGGAGGCGGTGACAGCCCAGTCGCTGCAGAAACAAACAGGGTCAGGCCCCGCCGGCCAATCAGAGCTGGCCATGGACCCCGGGGAGTCTATTCTAACACATGCTGAGGATTTCAGCATGTGTTACTCAGTACACGTATTACTCTGTCATAATAACGGCAGCGGCGCAACGAAAGCATGAAAAGCAGCAGATCTTACACAAGCTCGAAACGCGTCGTGTCGTGCCGCGTTTTTCTAGCTTGTGGATCTGCTACTTTTGCTGTTTTATTTATTTATATTTATTTCCTGAAACATTTTTGGACATATGACGTTTCCACCCGACAGAGACACACACACACACACACACACACACGCGCACACACACACACACGCACAGATGCACACACAGATGTACACACGCACATGCAAAATGCGAACACACGTTCACATCCGCTATCTCGGTGCGCGTGTGTGTGTGCGTGTGCACGTGTGTGCTCCCTGTGTGGTGCAGCTTTCTGTCGGCACTGGCTCTGGGTCGTTGACGTAGCTGTCATGGGAGAGTGCTCTCTGAACGTAGGCACACACACACACACACACACACACACACACACACACACACACACACGTGCGTTTGTATTACTGTACTCGTGGGGACATAATATTTTTAGGTACAGCGTTGAAAATGGAGAGAAAAAACAGATCTACAAGCTCACAACGTGGTGCACATGGCCGCCGTTGTGAGCTTGTATAGGTCGTCTATTTTCCAGTGAATGTGACTATACCCCTAAACCCCAGGCTAAACCTATAACCCCAACCTCTAAAAGTATAAATTTCTCTCATGAGAACCGGGTATAAAATGGTTCTCACAATGTGTATTTCTCAAATCTCTGTATACTTATAGTTGTGGGGATATTTGGCCCTCACAAGTATAGCAATGCACTACACGCACACACACACACACACACACACACATATACGCACGTGCGCTCACACACCAGGGGGACAGGGGTCAGCTTGTATTAAAACTCCAAATAAACTAAGCTCTCCTCACCACCAACCCACCGCAGACAAAGGAACAGAGAGAGAGAGAGAGAGAGAGAGAGAGGCGGGAGAGAGTATCTACCCCCCACCCCCCCCAACGGTATCCTTTCTGTCTTTTAGTATTTTATTAAATTAATATTCTTGGTATTCACGTTACCTGTCTCTCCACGTCCTCCTCCCGTGTAATAATAGCGTAGTCAGCCGTATGGCTGCAGCTATATAGCCATGTGAGATGTCTTTATGCTCGCTGCTATGCCTTATTGGCTGTGATCCTTAAAGCTGCTATTGGTTCAGCTGTCCTTCACTGTAATCGTTTGATCGCTCTGTAACGGGCCTGACCTTGGATCTAGATGTCGTGTTTATGTATATATGTGTGTGCGCGCGTGCGGGAAAAAAGTTGTGTGTGTGTGTGTGTGTGTGTGTGTGTGTGTGTGTGAGGGAGAGAGTACAGTACATAGACACGTATGTATATGTTTTGTTTTTGTGTACGACATGTGTGTTTGCACAAATGTGTGCGTGCGTGCAAGTGAGCATGCAAAAGTGTCAAGTGTTTAAGAGGTTAAATGCACGCGTGCGTGCGTGCGTGCAACGTGCGTGCGTGTGCCCGCGCACCCGTGCATGCATATTGTGTGTGTATATTGATTTAGTGGCGTGTGTTGATGTGTCCTTGGTGGGGGGACAGGGAGAATCAGGCTGGTGTTGGGGGGGGGGGGGGGGGGGGGATAGATATTATTGTGTTTAACGAGGCAGCAGCTTCCTGCCAACCCCTACTGCCCCCCCCCACACACACACACACACACAGTGCCAGAAATAGAGACAACTATTTTGTGCCCGCTACACAAATCACACCTAGACGTTTTGAGCAACCTTAAGCACTTAAACCCTATAGTAACCCTGCTTTGGTTGTTCAACGAATAGTGAACATAGTTGATTGACGAGCTCATTGGGAAAAGCCGTGAAGATGTTCACAATGCAACACCTTGTCAGTTTAACACAGTCAGATCTGCTGTTTTGAAATGAAATGTGTCGTCTCTCTGGCGTCTGGAAACAAAAGCTGTTACTTATCAAGATTAAATAAAAATAAAAAAGATTTGCAGCTCTACAATCTAAAAACACATTGCTTTGTGTGACACATCATTATGTAGGGCGTTAATTTACGAAGAACAAGTTAGATAAAACACCAACAAGTTACAGTACAAAAGGTACAAAGTTTCTGCGCGACATTTACAACATTTCGTAATTTTCAAAAGAACGTCGAAAATAATCTCCATCCGTTTTTATAACGACAGGCTCCAAAATAAGGACAGCAGGTTTTCCACTTGCCCAGTGCATGGTTTAAAGGTGTCCCTATATATACAGCCTAGTGCACAACAATGCTAGCTAGCCGTGTTTCTCCTCGGTTCTCTGTCCCTGTGTGTCTGTATGTCTCTCAGTGGCGCGGTGATAAATCTCCCTCTCGTTGGCTGTTGAAGTGTGAGGAATGACAGATCTGACATGCTCTCACAGCTGCGTGCTGCGCAGGTCTCTACCCAGGTTCACCTCTCTGTGCACGGCCGTGTGCAGTCAGTGCACGGTGGTGCCCTCTGGGCCCCCCCCCCGCTCTTCAGGGCCAACGACCCGCCGTCAAAACACACCAAATTTGGAATAATAAGTACATGCAGGTAGTTAAAGAAAAAGCAGGTGCGCTTCCTCTGGATGCCGTTTTAGTTTGGGGCAGTGGGGTGCTCGGCTATAAATATATAATATCAAATGCCACCGAAGTGGGAAAAAAGAGGCACTCCAAAATAAAGGATGCGAGACTGGCGCGCGTACACATTCTCATTCTCATTTTATTGAGAGAATGGTGAATGTAGAATGTGTATCTGAGCCTAGAATGTGTATCTGAGGCGAAAATTTCCTAACTCCATTGAATCCTTAAACTATCTGCCAAACCAGCTAACTCTACCTGTTTAGCCATTTATTTTCTTTCTTTCTTTCATAAATCAGTGCTATTGAACACCATTTGTTGAGTAATAAAAAGCGATTTGACAAAAACCTCCTAACTCCACTTGAGCTGGATGTTTTTCATTTCCTGAAAAATTTACATTTTGGAGTTAGGTGGTTTCTTCCAGACGGCAGAGTTGTGCAACAGGGGTGGTTGCATTTAGTCTCCCCTGCTCTTCTATTGAGACATTTAGATCGGGTCAAAGGTCATGTCTCACCTAGACAAAGGATCTGGCACGAATGTTGACCTGATGGTCAAGATTAATTTTAGCTCGCTGAGCGTGCAGGCAGGCTCCATTAGCTCATTGGTCAGCACGTTTCAGTACAGGCAGGCTCCATTAGCTCATTGGTCAGCACGTTTCAGTACAGGCAGGCTCCATTAGCTCATTGGTCAGCACGTTTCAGTACAGGCAGGCTCCATTAGCTCATTGGTCAGCACGTTTCAGTACAGGCAGGCTCCATTAGCTCATTGGTCAGCACGTTTCAGTGCAGGAAACCGGGTTCAAATCCGGGGTGTAGAAGTTTTAACCCATTCTGACCTGAGATCAGATTCATACGAGGTTTCCACTGGACACACACTGGTCTGATTAACCCATTCTGACCTGAGATCAGATTCTAAAAATGTCAGTCGTTCTTCGATTTTTCAAAAATGGCAGACCTACAAGCTCGTATCGCGCCACTCGGTGGCGCGATATGAGCTTGTAGATCTGCTATTTTTCAATAGATAAAGCATAACATGATGCTGACACCAAAATGGGTGCCCGGTCAGAATGGAAAAGTAGCAATTCCGCAATATAACTACAATACTCATGTTACATGTAAAAGGCGTTTATTCAACGTTTAGCACGAAAGTAGAAAGTAATCAAAATGTTCTAAATCTTTCTCAAAATTGCCAATCTACAAGCTTACTATCTTTGCATTGTAAGCATTGTTACTATAACTTGAAGCATTGTGAGCTTATAGATCGTCTATTTTTGAATATTAGTTCAAATATTAGGTTAACGTTTTGTGATAATAATCTATATCTGGAAAGTAACTATAGTTGTATAGTTGTAACTATAATTGTAGTGGAGTAAAAAATACGATATTTGCCTATATGAGCAGTCCAGATATTATACACAGAGCCGTTTGTGAAGACACAGCCAGTCAGCAGCACCAAAAGTGTGTGTGTGTGTGTGTGTGTGTGTGTGTGTGTGTGTGTGTGTGTGTGTGTGTGTGTGTGAGTGAGATACACAGCTCTGTAGCTGTGTATGAAGACATGGTGTCCTGTGTCAGCACAATCCCTTGCGAGCACGTTGCTAAATGTCCCCCACACTGTCCCCCTCGCTGCCTTCAGCACCTGCATGTGTTTTAACGACGTACATGTTTGTCTGTGCGCCAATATGGCCGCCTGTTGTTGCTTTATTTGTTTGTCTCAACCTTGTATGTATTATAGCACTTTGGTCAGCTTCAGTTTTGTGCGTTTACACAATATTGCGCAAATGTGCTTCACAATGTTTAATTCTCTAATTCGACAATACAGGACTTATACAGGATTTAAAGGTGTCCTGTAAATCCGCATGGGCTGGGCTTCTTCACTTAAATAAAGAAAAATCAATCAATCAATCAATCAATCAATCAATCATACAGTATATAGTAAAACAAGTAATGTACATGACACGCGCATGCACACACGCACACACACACACACAAACGCGCACAATTCATTCCAGATGGGGAATGCATATGTCCGTCCCACCCCCCCCTGTCCCACCCCCCCCCCCCACACACACACACACACACACACAGTCACACACACACACGCTTGGAACACCGTGATCCAATGGAGAATGTGACCCTGCTAATTCCAGCCTGTGTAATAGACCACATCTAAGTTACATTACAGATTTATACTAAACATACCTTCTATTACAGTATACTGTTGGTACTAATACTACGGTATAGGCCCAGTGCTAGTACTACTGGTAGTACTACTACACTGCCACTGTTGTGTTAGTGTCTGTGTGACTACTTGGAGCTGTCAGTCAAACTGTCATTATCACCTACGGAGGGATAAACACCCATCCGTTTCTCACTCTTCTTTCTTCACCTTTTCCACCCGTTTACTGCCAAACTCTTCCTCTATTTAGTCTATTAGCTCCTCTCTTCTTTCTCTCTCCCCCTCTGCCCTTCTCCCTCCCTCCCCCTCTGCCCCCCTCCGGCCCCCTCCTCCCCTCCTCTGCCCCCCTCCGGCCCCCTCCTCCCCTCCTCTGCCCCCCTCCGGCCCCCTCCTCCCCTCCTCTGTCCCCTCTCTCTGTCCTGCCTGGTGAATAGTGATCATGTCTGGCGTTTTCATCGGCTCTTTGCACTTCTCTCCTCTATTAAGATTGATGGGCTGCTCCGCTATAAATGACCATGCTAAGTCTAGTCAGGGCAAAGGGCTGCGCGCACACGCACACACACACGCACACACGCACGCACACACAAGCCTCCGTGGCTCTTGTAATCAGCAGTAGTCGGTGTGTATGTTTTGCACGTACAAAATAAACATTCGTTTAACTCTGGAGGTGCATTATTTGTATCATTTATGTTGCGCTAGAAATAATTGGACTGCTTAAATCTTGGGAAACATTTCCATGTCTTGCATTTACACCAGCCACGACATTTTCACTTAAAAGCGATGTTTGTCGTATTCACTTATAGGGATCTGAATGGCTGTTAGATCTTCCGTCGCTCTGTGACAGTTGTCAATGTCACGTGTCACCTTGACTTCTTTAATTAACACAGATTATACTTAGTAAAAACTTTTTTAACATTGAAACTTAATACTACATTATTGGCATTATTGGAAAAAACAAACACTCAGCAGCAATTTAATTTAAAACACTATAATAATAATAATAATAATATCTCAAACTTATATAGCGCTTTTCTGAGTACCCAAAGACGCTTTACATGGGGGGGCTTTACAGAGGTAACAACTAATTAAAAACAACTTTAATAGAAAAAGGAAAAATAACACTAAAAGCTAAAGAACATTAAAAGACAGTGAAAAGGGTTAGCTAGGGAAGACAATTTTGAAGAGGTGGGTTTTGAGGGTGGATTTGAAGGTTTGAAGGGTGCCTTAGGGAGGGCATTCCACAGGGTTGGGGCAGCAAATGCAAAAGCTCTGTCCCCCCACGTACGGCGTTTGGTTTTGGGGACGTCGAGGAGGTTTGCATCACCAGACCTGAGGGAGCGAGAGGGGGCATGGCGTTTGAGGAGGTCACAGAGGTACTATACTAAGGCAACTACTGTATGACCTGACCACGTGCATTCTGGGTGGTCAGAATGCACGTCACAACCACAACGCAGTACGCCGTGAGCTTAAAAACAAGAGGGGGGCCTCGTATAGAGCCCCTTGGGGCTCCGCTCAACTTTAAGTTGTTCAATGTTGGCCCTTTGGGCTTAACGAGGGGTTTGTATCAATATATTACACTTGAACAGTGCCCATTGGAGGATGATCAGGTGTGATTGGCTAATAAAGGGGGAGGTTGCGCATCATTGTGATGTCAGAACGCCATTGTGATGTCAGAACAGGCCAGCTCCATATATGGAGATCTAGGGGTGATCTGGAGTTGGGCCCAGTCCGAAGCCATGGGCAGGACAGACATTCAGAGGGGCAGGTGCTCAAGTGAAAAAAGGGCACTGTGTGCAGCGCGTGGAACCGGCCGGTTGACTTAATAGTGTGAGATTTATAGATTGTGGGGCCTAAGCTTTGTTTTTATCAAGAATTGATCAATGTCGCCATGGTCCACATACTGTACAGTATAAACTGTACAAACAAATAAAAAATATATTTTTTTCAAAAGGAGCACCCCCTAGTGTCTATATGTGCACGCCACTGCAGGCTTTTGTGCTGGTTCTGGATAACCGGCGATCCGACGGCCTTGACACTGGTGTGGTGGTGTGGAACGCGCGTGTCAAATTTGAAGTTGGTGCGGCCAACGGTTCTCGAGTTACGTGGACTACAGACGTACTGTAGGCTACACACACAGAGACGTGGTGCATTTATAGATAGATGGCGAAGGAAGTGAAGGGTACTCACAGAAATTGTGCAGAGCCTCTCCTTTCATTTTGGCTCGACATGTAGTCAGTCAGACATTCCTGGTGTCTCCGCGAACAGCAAAGCATACCACGCTGTACTGTTATACATCCATCTAAACTATCTAGAGCAGTGATTTTCAACCCTTTTCATATCAAGGTCCATTTATTTATTCGCCACAGACCACCATTTTGATGAGCTTCATTCATGATTAGTTTGACTTTTTTGGGATTCTCTTTTTTAAATACATATATAAATACATTATATGCCATCCACAAAATATCTTGTGGAAAGTTGTTGTTACCATCTTGGCCATCCACGAGACATTTTGTTACCTTGTTTTAGCTTCCGTCGCTATTCGCTATTCGATTCTCTCTTTTAAGGTCGCGCCTCAAAATAATCGGCGGGTCGGCGCTTCATAGCCTGGAGCGAAACTGGCACGATAATGTAGGACGATCACTTCCGGGTCGGCCGAATGAGGGCTCTTCTTCTTTGCTTACCGTGTGTCGTGCATTTCACTGACACTGGCCTCACGATACCGCCTATGGGATCGGGCGGGATTGGGTTAATTGAAAACAAAATGTAGCAAACAAAAACATAAATGGACCCATAAAAATGTGTCCGTGACCCATAAATGTGTCCCGGGACAATCTAGATAACTATAGTTCCCGCAAACACTGTGCCGTGTTTGGGAATGCTGTAGTTTTCTAGATTGTCCTATCCTGGAATGGATGTGTACGTGAATGTTAGTCGTTGCCAGTTATTCTCCATCTGTCGTCCCTGTCACTGCCAGACCTTTAACGTTGGTCTTGTCGGGTGTAGACAGCCATCGTCTCCTCTTTTTCACCTGACAGTGAGGAGTTTCACTGCAGGATCGCATAACTCGCGCAGAGGTTTGAGTTGAGTTGAGTTGAGCGACAGCGATCGCCCCCCCCTCGCTTTACTGGCTTCTCACGATGGCTTCTCACACCACGAACACGGTCCAACCATGTTCGTTCGCACCCAGCCAAGACTGAGGGAGGGAGGCGCCATGGAGGAATCCTTATCCAACCCCAAGTCTCCACGGTGGGTGTGTGCAGGTACCAGGCGCCCCCTCTTTGTTGACATGGAAAGATTAGAGGAAAATATTGTGTCATAATCGTTTCTCAACACTGCCCCCCCCCCCCCCTCCCCCTCCTCCCTTCTCCCATAGATCAGAGTTCACGGGGTGTCTAATACAAGCTCCAAGAACATGCCCCGCAGAGAAGCGCCATAAATCAGCCTAGCGGGGGGGAGGGGGGTTCGATGACAAAGATTAAACGGCTGCAAAGGACACCGTGATCCTCGGGATTCTTGCAACTGTCATCAAATACCCTCTAGGCCATTAACAGGTCACGCAGGCCAAAGCTGAGCTGTGCTGCAGCCTGAGACACCCTCAGCAGCAGCAGCAGCACCCCCTGACAGCCCCCCCCCCCCCCTCCCTCCCACTGCGGTTGCACTGGTCTCACCCCCTCCTCCCCTCGTCGGTCACCCACCCTCACCCTCCTTTGGACACAGGTGCACTTTGTGGGACAGCCATAGTATAAGAGTTGAAGAGCTTATATAGCTCTGTCCTGGTTATACAAGGGAGTCCTTTGGTCCGTTGGTCCGTTTGGTCAAGACAAACGGCAAAGGGAGTTTCAGATTAGAAGGAACAACATAAAAACATATACAGTCATATAGTCATATGGTTGCAACAACCTGCGCTGCGCGTCGCATCCGCAATACTTTGTTGTCGATTATAGTCAGATCGGCTATTTTTTTTGCAATTTTATTTTAGCTATTTCCATATTGTCTCTGTCTGGTGGAAACCTCACAGAGGCTCACAAGTATAGGCTCTTTTCCGCGGCCGCTCCAAGGCCCAATGAGTCTGCACTCTGCACCACGCCGCTCTGCTCCGTGAATGGTTGTTGTTTGTGTTTCCATTAGCAGTAGACCTGGAATCACCGGTATGAAAAAACAACGGTGATGTCACTTTCAATTTAGCCATGAGATGACAGCATTTTACTAATAATTTGACATTACAGCTACACAGCTTGACAGTAATCATTTCCCTTAGACCTGGGTATTTGGAATGACAAGTGTGTGTGTGTGTGTGTGTGTGTGTGTGTGTGTGTGTGTGTGTGTGTGTGTGTGTGTGTGTGTGTGTGTGTGTGTGTGTGTGTGTGTGTGTGTGTGTGTGTGTGTGTGTGTGTGTGTGTGTGTGTGTGTGTGTGTGTGTGTGTGTGTGTGTGTGTGTGTGTGTGTGTGTGTGCGTGCGTGCGTGCGTGCGTGCGTGCGTGCGTGCGTGCGTGCGTGCGTGCGTGCGTGCGTGCGTGCGTGCGTGCGTGCGTGCGTGCGTGCGTGCGTGCGTGCGTGCGTGCGTGCGTGCGTGCGTGCGTGCGTGCGTGCGTGCGTGCGTGCGTGCGTGCGTGCGTGCGTGCGTGCGTGCGTGCGTGCGTGCGTGCGTGCGTGCGTGCGTGCGTGCGTGCGTGCGTGCGTGCGTGCGTGCGTGCGTGCGTGCGTGCGTGCGCGACATTTCCCATGACAGAGCTGTTACCAATCATGTTCCATGACTAAATCCCTAGTTTCAATTCATAATGGAGGTTCTTTGTTGAGTGCCGATCCCATGTCTGTATTCCAAACACAATGGTTTGTCGGGCAAGAACCTAAGCTACAGTATAACCTGTAATCGAACATCATGATAACAAGCAATAACGACAGAAACGGCATAGTAGACTTCTACAAATCTATGAATAGTTGTGGACTGTATTTATAGTAAATACTCAGACATGCATTTGGAGCAGCATGTTGTGTGAATGTCACATCATTAGTGTTTTCCCACAGCAGGGCCTATAAGACCAATGATAATCATTGATCCATCCAACAGGCACACACATGGCTACATTGAGCATGCCGAAGATTCCTTTATGGGCACGGTTTAACTCCTTGAACCCCAGTGTCCCTATTCTGGGCATGTAGTTAACATTCCGCAAGAATAGAAAATCTACAAGTTGTAACACAATGAATTCTGAGTTTGACGATTGGCTATTTGCGGCAAAGAGATTTGGGGCCCTATTTTTGCCAGTCGTTGTCAATCAACGTCATCAATATGATGTCATTGAGTGGTATGAACAGATATCGCATGCGTCCTTATTTTACCTATACGGGACAAAGACTCGCTCCAAAGGAAACATGCAAAGTGCAGGGAAATACGGTAGATTCATGAAGAAAACAAAAGGCTCGCATGACAGAAACAGCAGAAGCTGCAAACTTTAGCCACGTGAAGTCTGAGATCCACATGGGAGCCACGCCGTTGCTGGACCCGGTCTTGTTTTCACTACTCGTTTAGTTTGAGTCCATGTTAAGTCCTTAGCCCCTCCAAGGGAAAACATTGATGCACTTGAGAATGATATCAGCGCTGGCATGAGATCCAACATCATAGTATAATTATTATGCCTCAATGGACGCCAATTGTGAGATCATCTCCAAATTCCAGATCATCAGAACTCTTTTCGAGTGCAGAGTGAGCAGTGAGTCCCTTGTTTTTTCCCTTGTTTATCTCTCCTCTTGGAGATAAACAGCTGGAAAGTTGCAGAGGGATGGAGGGGAGAGAGGCAACGCACGGTGCGTACGTACACACCCGCGTGCTTCAGTGGTTTTAAATCCCCGGGCCAGCCCGGCGGAGCGAGGCGTGCCGGCGGCGAGCAGCTTCCAACAGAAACCTTGAAAGTCTGACCAAAGATCAGTTTGTCCACGTAATTCTGACATTCTGGTCATCGAACACGCATAGACCTCTCTTTGTCCCTTACGGATCGACTGTTGCTCTGCCAAGTCTTATTCTGAGCTCCAGGGAACTTTCCTGTCCCCCGCTCGCCGTCCATGACCTCACCTGTGGACTTCCCCGCCGGTCTGTATGCTCGGTCACGAGCGACAAGCCGCAAGTCTCCCTCTCAGCGCCCCGCATGGAGCCAGGCCTACATGCTAATGCTAGCTTCAATCACACAGGACACTAAAACCACATAACCGGCCCGTATGGAAATGCTAACTGTGTTGAATACGTTTAGCATAGCCAAATGTCCTGAGGCGCTGAAAGGGAAAACTGTGTAGAGGAAAGATATGGTAAATAGGATTATTTCACCCTGGCCAAGACTCCCTTGTTGAGCCTGCCAGCGGCCATCATGTGCGGGGGAAACATTTCAGAGGCAATTTAGTTTGGCAATGTTATTGCACTGATGTGAATACTGTATGTTGAAGTGATTTGGTCTTTTGTCGTGTTTATTTAGTTTTACATCTTACCATTTAATTGTTTACTATAATTTTGTGAATTATAAACTATATGTATTATGTACTCACACACACACACACACACACACACACACACACACACACACACACACACACACACACAGTATTAAGTCCAATTTGTCAAATCCTGTTCCCGGTGGAGGCATTATACGTGTTGGTATAGGATTATTTATTAGACCGACGATGGTGTTTTGCCATGATGGTGTGTATAATTGAGTGCATGGCTAAATTAAAAAGGATGCTGTAATCTGCGTATGGCTGGAAAGGTTAACGCTTTTGCACAGAGTGAGAATTTAACTCGGAGTGTACCCTAAACATGTTTAAGGGTTCATGTTTACACTCTCAAAGCTAAATTGACACTCTGAGGGGGTTGTAATCATCAATATGTCTCCCTTGAGCAACAAGGATTATAAATGAACCCATTTCACATATGGACGTGTGTGCGTGTGTGCACATGCGCTCACTCAGACAAGTTTGCAAAAACAATGCCATGTGGTCCTTGCATGCCGAAAGCTATGGTGCGCGTGTGTGTGTGCGTCCGTCCGTGCGTGCATGCGTGTGTGCGTGCAACTAATGATCTCACTCATTAGTGTTTAATTTCACTGAGTGCACATATACAGTGTCAGAAGGCGATGCTTTGGCAGCACTTCTAAGTGTGTATTTATGTGAGATGTTAACAGTAAGCCTAAGCAATCTATTTGGGATATTAATAGACATCAGATATATACAAGACATGTGTAGCGTTCTGTAACCAATATCTGCTATGAGAAAAAAGTGTTGCGATGATGACACATTGTAACACTGTTACAAATAGAATCCCTCCCTAATGATGTTGTGAGTTCACTTGTGAGTTTTCATTTGAACGATAAACAACTATACACATCCTCACTCTCACTCACACACACACACACACACTCCCTCTTCTTCTCTTGATCCTCTTCTTGTCCTCCTCCCGTCCCTCCCAGGCATATAGCGTGACAAATCTGTCACCTCGGCACCTGGTCACACGCAAGTGTCAATGTGCCCACTTCAGCTGGGAAAGCCATGAACCACTGACACCGCATGTGTGTCTGTGTGTGTGTGTGTGTGTGTGTGTGTGTGTGTGTGTGTGTGTGTGTGTGTGTGTGTGTGTGTGCGCGCCTGTGCGTGTGTTCATCGGGGAAACTGTCATGGTTTCATAAGCAACAATAATTTAATTTAACTTTTGCAGCAGGTGGCAACAGTGATTGCAAATGCGTACATTTGTATGTATGTGGGTGTGTGCGTGCGTGCGTGTGTGTGCGGCTGTGCACGTATGCGTGTGTGTGTGCGTGCGGCTGTCCACATACGCGTGCATGTGTATCCGTAAGATATGGGTTTACCATGCAGGGGTTCTGTCACCTGTCACTCAGAAACAGCAAGCCAATCATTCCTGTGTTCTAAAATAACCACTCCTCCCCCAAACCCCCCTGTGTCCAGTCACACATGCTGTCCTCTCGTCAAAGGTCCTCACCTTCACAATGACAGCGCTGGGCTGGCCACCGGGGCCAGACAGCGCTGGGCTGGCCACCGGGGCCAGACAGCGCTGGGCTGGCCACCGGGGCCAGACAGCGCTGGGCTGGCCACCGCCGGGGCCAGACAGCGCTGGGCTGGCCACCGGGGCCAGACAGCGCTGGGCTGGCCACCGGGGCCAGACAGCGCTGGGCTGGCCACCGGGGCCAGACAGCGCTGGGCTGGCCACCGGGGCCAGACAGCGCTGGGCTGGCCACCGGGGCCAGACAGCACAAGCACAACCGGGGAGTGAATGGGTCACAGTCGTGGGAGTGAGTCCGAGTTTAGTACTCGGACTCAATCGGACTCGCAATACTACTTTATTGCCACCTAAATAATTAACTGCCGGCATAGCCTGGGGAAAGCATCGAAAGAGTCGGTTTGTTTACCGCCATGCTTAATAAACACAGGAGACTATAAGCACGCATTTGGGGATGAGACAGTAATGTGTGTGGAGCAAAGAGAAACAAATATGCATCTGGCAGAGGCAGACAGCTACTGTACATTTAACTGTAATCCATCTGTGTGCCTCTCCCTCTTCTCTCCCTCTCTCACTCCCTATTACCACTGCTGGTATAGCCCATCCTGGACTTTCCTTCTCCGTTCAGGTGAGAAATATATTGAACAGTTACATCATGTTGCAAGGCAAGCCTTGCTGTGAGATCGGCTCACTGTCTTGCTTGTCTCTTAAACACACACAGTTGGAAGAAAGGTTGTCTGAGCGTCTAAACACAACCAGGTGGCAATTCATTATTTGAGAGAGATAGTACAAACTTTGCCCATGCACTGAAACGACAGAAATGATGTCAAACCACGTCAGAGGCTGATGTAAACAAACAGTGAGGCTGCCTGTAAAAAAGTAAAAACACTATTCATTTATTTTGTTGATAGAACAACAGTTCATAGAACTATACTCTCTTATAAGCTCCGCCATGACTCACTTTCAAGATGGTACCATAAGACCATAAAGCCAACCAAAAGAACTGCTTGAATAAATATATGTTTGGCTATTTTACTTGCACAAAAGAAAAGGGACTTTACGACTTTAGATTGTTGGAATTGGATAACATTTCAATACCCAGAGTATCGCCTTAACCTGGGTTGTATTGTATTGAAATTGTAGGACCAGCTAAAAACTGCTCAGTGCAACTCCTATATTTGATCTCAATCATTTGTAATTGCCAGTGCATGGAATATGGTTTCAGTTTCAACTTGGGGACAGTGAGAGGGGAAATATTTGACTATTTAACTTTGGAACCAAAGCCTTCATATAGTGCATTGACTTGGTTAGCTCTTTGTTTCTGTTCTTAAAATCATTGGATATAATAAATGTTTCAGAATAAGTACACTGTAAATGACAACAGCGCTTTGGGAAACGAGCTGCAGAGCCGCACGCTGTGGGAGGTCGTATCTGGAGAATCTCTGTGAACTTTGAGACTCGCCTGGTTGAGGTCACATAGTCGCTGACAACTCGACCACCTGTTGCCACACACACACATGCACACACGCGCGTGCACACACAGCCGCGCACGCACAAATATACACAGGCACATGTTCATACACAGATGCACAGACACTCGCACGAACGTATGCACTGCCGAATTCACCACACACCCTGTCCTGTGGGACTCGGTCAATTGCAACAGGCTTGTAGGTATTAACTTACATGGCTATTACAATACACTGTGTGTGTGTGTGTGTGTGTGTGTGTGTGTGTGTGTGTGTGTGTGTGTGTGTGTGTGTGTGTGTGTGTGTGTGTGTGTGTGTATACACGCATGCGCATTTGCCTTAGTGGTTGTCTTTCCATTTGTCCCTGTCTCTTGTAATATGTTTCACTTCTCAGGCATCTAAAGCTTGTGGGCAGTGGAGCTCCAACTGTTGACTGCTTTATTACGCATGCGCGCGTGCTCACACACACACACACACACACACACACACACACACACACACACACACACACACACACACACACACACACACAGCCTTAAAGCACCAATATAGATACTGTGACCACACATGCTAGATACGTACTCAGTGAAATCCTTTGGGGTCCATTTTCACACTCAGATTTAAATTAACGGTCTGGATTTCACACTGTACACTTGCTCAACTAGCTCAACCCAAACTCCAACGATGTCAGGAAAAGTCATATCTCTCTCTCTCTCTCTCTCTCTCTCTCTCTCTCACAGACACACACACACACAGACACACACACACACACACACACACACACACACACACACACACACACACACACACACTGCATAAACACCCATCTTGATATCAAGAAACCCTCTTGAAACCGTGAGTTAATTGTATAATAGTCATTCTTGAATAGATATATTTTTATTTGGCTCAAAGAAACAAAACATAAGGTCACGGAACATGTGATTCTCCAAGTAAGGGGCAGCAGGTGTGCTTACATCGCGTGTGTTTGCAAAAGGAAAAGCATTTCCGCTGAGTTTCAGGATCGCCAGTTTGCGTACCTGTACCTCACCTGGTCTAATATAAGCAGGTGCATAGTATCACCTGTCCTGTACCTCACCTGGTCTAATTAGAAGCAGGTGCATTGTATCACCTGTCCTGTACCTCACCTGGTCTAATTAGAAGCAGGTGCATTGTATTACTCTTTACTTAAGTGCGAAGGGGTCACACAGACCCTCATATATACACTAATCCCCCCACCCCCTTTACCCCCACCCACTTCCGCAATATCTTTCCCTGCGGAGTCCTTACATTACAGGCAGCTACAGTATATGTCAGATGTGCGTGTCTCTCGTGGAAAGACGCGTTTTCACCCACACCACACGACATGGGTGACCGTCTACTAGACCATGAAGAGGATGGTGTCCACTCTCCGCACGCAGACCACAGGTAGCGTGCATAAGATTGGCCAATCTTTCCGATTATGAATTGCAGTATTGCTCTTCAATGAAGGCCGTTGCCTCTGCATTTGACAAGGCTGTGCTGACGCGCGTCTATGTTTTAAAGTGTTCTATACTTTCATGACGTCTCTCTCTTGAAGCCTGCTAATCCAGAGTGGTTTAGTCCCGCCCATGTGGCAGACATTAACCACATGAACCCAACTGTATATACTTAGTTGACCGGGGTCCTCCAGGGCTCTATACTAGGTCCGCTACTATATTTCCCTCTCCACCAAATCTATTCGCCGGAAATTGCAGGTCTACACAATAACACGATACGCGCGTTGAGCTTCTAGATCTGCTATTTTTGCCGAATGTTTGGGACAGAATAAGGACACTATAGGGTTCGTCTGGGCTACAACAACACAAGTCTGTTTTCTCGCAGATGGAGTTGCATAATACAGTGCCACCAGGCACATTATGAGAACAATTTAAAGTGAATTAAAAAGGAAGGGTTCAGCTCAAAGGCAGAGTCCAGACTTCCCATCCAATATGGGCAAGATCTCATCTCACATTTTGGAAGCAGTGGACAACTGTTGTTTTTGACTGTAATTGTTCAGAAGAAAACCGCTTGAACGGGGCAGGGGAGGGCTGCGGCTGAAGTGCTTGCTTTGAAAGTCTGGGCCAGCCCGGTTTCTGCCCAGTGTTTCTTGGCCTCTGTTCGTGTGATCAGATTCGTGCTTTCATTCCAGTTCGGTCTCTGGGTTATAATGTTTGGACTCCGAAAGCCACAGTTTTCCTCCCTGGGCTACCACTGCAGTTGCATCGCAAAGCCCTGGCACACTTCAGTCCCACAGAACATGAACCAAAAAGAACTTGATGGTGAAAAAGAAAAAGAACCATGCAGGTCTCTTAATGAGAGCTCTATACGACAAGCTCACCGTGCTCGCGGAAACAATGGCTCAAGTTGTCGCTCTGTCAGTTTTTTCCCTCGTTCTGCAAGATGGCTATTTGCCCTCGCTGTGATAAGTCCTGAACCAAAGTCGTACCGTTTCCTGGACGGAAATACGTTTCCAACAATAAACAACAACCCCAAGAGGTCACATTCAGCCCATGTGGGCCGTGACCTGTGAGGCTCCGCCTCCCGGCTGACCGCTGGCCAATCCCAAAGTCCGAGTGTCAAATAGGAAGCCTTGCTGGCCTCCGCTTAGCATGCCCAGGCTGTCCGTTAGTGTGCCGCTGGGGGAGGAGCCTAGGAAGGGGCTCTGGTGATTGGCGGCGGCGGCGGCGGCAGCCATTTTGTCTGGGCTGGCGGCGAGACGGGGCGACGGAGGGAATGTGTAACCGTAGAGGCCGTAGGGGGGCGTGTGGAGGCGTAGCCCGGCGTAGCCCTGGTGATGCGAGGACGGGTGGTTTGGCAGGTAGCCCAGCTGAGAGGCGGGGAGGGGCAGGGAGCAGAACCCTTCGCCCTCGTACGCCGAGGGCCCTCTGGGAGGAGGGGGGAAAGGCTCCGGGGGGTTGCCGTAGCGATGGAGAGGGTGCGCGGGCCGCGCACAGGCGTAGTCGGGCGGACTGAGGGGACACACCTGGAAGTGGGACGAGCAGGGAGACGAGGAGAGCAGGTGGGACGACGGCACACCTCCATGCATGCCAGGGACTCCTGCAGACGGAGGAGCACAGAGAGGGAATGAACAGCGCTGTTGATTTTGACAGCAAATTTAGACTTTTTTGTTTCTAGTCTCTTGAATAGTTTTCATTCGGTTCAAGTCACATTTTAGTCACCTGGAATGTTTTAGTGTTAGTTTCAGTCGACTCAATATAATGAGATTTTAGTCGACTAGTTGATTTAGTGAACTAAAATGTATTTGTGCAGGCCTTGATGGCGTTGTAAATGACTGATATTACACTTGCTGAAACGTGTTGTGAGCTTGTAGATCTGCTATTTTCACCAAGTGTAAAATTACTTGTCTTTTACTTATACTGGATCTCTTGTCCACTAGGCCCTTCCTAACATTTTAGTCTATAGTTTTTATTTGCTGATAAAATGGTCAATATATTTAGTCTTATAGTTGTAGTCATCATACCAGTAGCTTTTCATTTAGTTTCCATTAAGTTTTCATCAGTGAAAACAGGTAGGCTAGTCGACGAACATTTGTCGTCATATATACAGTAGTATTTGTTGACAAAATCAACACTGATGAACGGGGACATTTAACTTAGCTCCTTCCAATATAATAATATAAAAAAAAAAAAA
>NC_139717.1:39745427-39767927 GCF_964188405.1 Protomyctophum parallelum | reverse complement strand
TCTTTTAACCAGGTCTAGCCGCCGGTATTATGAGTTTATAATAAGCCAATATTAAGTATATATGTTTTCCCAGTTTATGTCGTAAACTATACATGTGTGTCTGTGTATGTGCTTGCACGTGTATATTTATATGCATGAATACTATATATGCCTGTGTGTGTGTCAGTGCATGTGTCTATGAAAATATTGTATGTTATCGTGTGTGTGTGTGTGTGTGTGTGTGTGTGTGTGTGTGTGTGTGTGTGTGTGTGTGTGTGTGTGTGTGTGTGTGTGTGTGTGTGTGTGTGTGTGTGTGTGTGTGTGTGTGTGTGTGTGTGTGTGTGTGTGTGTGTGTGTGTGTGCGCGCGCATGTGCAGATTATCGATATTGTGTTTTGAGACTAGATATCGTTGGTTATTTTGCCAAGGATATGCCAAAAGTGTTGTATTATCACATTATTGTATAATCACTTAAGTCTATTTTTATGCTTTCACAATTTGTCAAATATCTACAAGATTACCAAACATCGCAAGATGGTAGATCGGCTATTTTTGCTATTTTAATTTAAAAAAATTATTTAGTCAAAAATATTGTCATTTTATTTTCTATAGCCTGTGTGTGTGTGTGTGTGTGTGTGTGTGTGTGTGTGTGTGTGTGTGTGTGTGTGTGTGTGTGTGTGTGTGTGTGTGTGTGTGTGTGTGTGTGTGTGTGTGTGTGTGTGTGTGTGTGTGTGTGTGTGTGTGACTGTGTGTGTGTGTGTACTGTGTGTGTGTGTGTGTGTGTGTGTGTGCGCGCGTGCATACATGCGTGTGTGCGCGCCTGCGCGGGCGCATACATGCGTGTGTGCGCGGGCGCATACATGCGTGCATGCGAGCACATTTGTCAGTGGGTCTGCTCAGGTTGTGGGTGGTGTGTACTGCCCAACTCTGTGACCCGTATCCAGAGAAACTTTATAGGCACCACCACTATGCGCTTACATCAGACATCATTTGCTGTCGGTCAGCCAACACTGCCAATATCCTTCTTTGAAGTGCACACTGGCCTGAAATCAGCTAAACCAGTACCCTGCCCTCATATATATAGTGTAGCAAATTCTACAGGAAGAGATTTGCCTTTTGAGAGGAATAAAAGCCAAAAGTCATCTAAAGTTGAATCCGTCGAAATGTGACCTCAAGAAATGCCCTTTTATTCAAATAAAATGATGTTTGCATTTTGCCGTATGATATTAGACATTTTGTATTGTATTGTTCCAAATATTTAATACATACATTCTGCGTGCGTGCGTGCGTAACTCTAAACCATGCAGCATTATGTTGTGGGAAGTAATAGGACGTAATAGGACAGGTCAAACTAATTGACTGGACAGAAATCTCTTTTTCTTTTCAGTATAGAATTATCACCCTGTGTGTGACAATACAGACATTAGTGAATAGATTTAGCAGTGCACATGCACAGTCCCGCACGATGATATATCTTATGTTGTACATGTATATCCATTTGTAACTCTCAGAGTATAGAGTAGTTAGTTGTAAACAGTTAACCCATTCTGACCGGGCACCCATTTTGGTGTTGGCATCATGTTATGCTTTAGCTATTGAAAAATAGCAGATCTACAAGCTCATATCGCGCCACCGAGTGGCGCGATACGAGCTTGTAGGTCTGCTATTTTTGAAAAATCAAAGAACGACTGACATTTTTAGAATCTGATCCCAGGTCAGAATGGGTTCATCAGACCAGCGTGTGTCCGGCGGAAACCTCGTATGAATCTGATCTCAGTTCAGAATGGGTTAAGGAAGGAATCCCTGTAGATAAATTTAGAGTCGGTATAGTCTATATGGAGAACATCACACACACACAAGCAGGGTACATACTGTAGCAGCATTCCAGCTTGTACGTGTGGTATCTAATGGATAATAGCCATGGCTTGCAGGTATGGCAGCTTACATATTTTGTTGTGTTGCGTTGTTGTTATTGGCAATTGTGCGCTGTGCTCTGCATGGTAATAAAGGTGGTTGCTATACTGAGTAAAGGTGATGAGCTTGGGGGTTAAACCATAAAAGAAAACTGGGACAGCATCTCTGTCATTTTAGATTTTAACCACTTTACCATATTTAATGCTTTGGGTATTCAAAAATAGGAGGCATACACGTTCATAGCACGCCACTTCATGCCGCGATATGAACTTGAAATCGTAAAATTTTTCCCTGCATGGAACAAGATATTTCCATTGCCAGATTTTGGGGGATGTTGTCTTGTCTTGTCTTGTTTTTTGTTTCAAAACTTGATTCAGGTTATGTGACATTTATATGTACTTTTTTTTTTGGTATGTCCTTTATGGGTGCATGTGTCACATATATTGATATATTATCTGAGCTACTGTCTTGAAATCTTGAATAAACAAACAACAAACAATTAAAAAAAAAAAAGAGTGATTTAGAAGACATTTGTAGATTGGGCCTCAGGTCTTAATGGGTCAACTATAGCGGGCTACAGTACCTGTTGGTTCTGGTACGCGGTGACGGTGGTGAACACCGTCTCGGGGAAGGCGGTGGTCTTGGTTCCTTCCCCCAGCGGGACTGCCCTAACCGGGGACAGCTCCTCTCCACACTCCTTGCGGATTACATGGACCCGCGGCTGGTACTTATGCATGGAGTGTAGGATGATCTGGAAAAGGGGGGAGGGAGCATATATATAGTCCTTTAATAATGCTGCAGGGAAATTCAGTCGTGCCGATAGCAGCACTGCATTACGGATGGTCAGGCTAATATCACTGCGTTAGATATTAGTCTGGAACTTCGGTGTGGAGGATTCATTTCCAAGGGGCAGTTATACAAACAGATTCCAAAGAAGTTTGAATAGTGGGTTCTGATTAGTCACCCACAACTCAGGGGTGAGCAATCTGCCTTAGGACTTGTTTTTTTCCTGTGGCAGATTCGTCTGGTTTCCATGGTTCCGGTAAGGATAGAGAATAAGTACAGAGAAATGGTAACACTAGTAACAATAAGGCAGCCATTGATAGATGAATTGGTGTCCCCAACCACTGAGCAGCAATCAGCTGGGTGAAGCTGAAAACTGAATTCCCCTGCAGTGTTAAAACAGTCTAATTAATTGTTTACAAAAAACAGTGAAAACAGTGAATTATATAAAAGGCAGAATAAAAGACATGAAGATGACGTCATTCGACCTTGCGTCTGTGCCTGGACGGGTGGACATGCGTGGAGACAAAGATATTTGTTTGCAATCAATAATGGCATAAATAGACTTTAAGGCCTATAGGGACCGACCTATAGGCTCTACCTAAATAAATAGGTTCAAGCTGTCACAGTAAAAGGGAATATAATAGTTATGTAAAATAATAATATGTGTACATACAGTAGCCTAATTAACAGTAAAGTAAATCAGTAATAATTAGTGATGTAAATGTGGAGGGTATACTACATACTGTAGCAACATTTCACCCAACTATAAAAGACACACTATAGTGCATGTTCATTTAATGCTGGGAGTGTAGAACCCATTTCTTATGCACTGTTGTATGAAGCATAGATTTAAGCATGCAAGTACCTATATAGAAAGGTGTATAGATGCATACACACACAATGCACGTACAACCATAATACTGTATGAGCAGATTATACTTTTTTTGCAGAATTGGCACAAACAAGACGTTAAAATAAATGTATAAGAATAAGTCATACGAAATAAATAAATATATATATAATCCTCTCCATTTACAAACAACGATCAAGTAACGGGATGGTTCACATGAATTTAACAGGCCTGTGAATTCAACTTCATTAATGTTTGTTCAATTAAGTTGATGATCCGATATATTTTATTTGTTATGGAATAGAATAGAATTTAAGCCTATTCAATTTTTATAATTATAATTTACACTGACTGTACTTAATTGCCCATAAAACCCACGGCATTGGCCTGGGCCATGCAGGCTCAGTGGTCCAGGCACCTTGGCTGGTAATCCAGTCTGGGCAGTGTGCCGCGGGTTCGACTCCCGATCCTGCATGTCTCCCCCCCCCCCCCCATCTCTCTCCCCATTTCCTGTCAGCCTATACTGTCTGTCCCTCCATAAAAAAAATATAAAAGGCGAAAGCCACACAAAAAAAACATTTATACAAAAATAAAAAATAAATAAAAAACCCACGCCGTTTGAAAAGGCCTACTGTGTAGCTCGTGACTTTCAATATGTAGTCCATGGAAGTGACTTACATATTGACTTACATGTCCCTGGTCATCCAACTCATTGTTGGTCAGCTTGAGTTTGTCGAAACTAATGACCTGCCGCATCCACGTCTCTCCAGAGGCCGGGGAGTCCGGGTGAATGTACACTCTGGGCGGCACCGGGGAGTCGGCGTTCCCCGCAACCATCCACTTGGAACTGTGGTACACGTACCTATAAAAAATACAGTACACAAAGACATCAAAGGATGGACCATGCAGATGTCACCAAAAGAAAGGGTCCGTTTCACGCAGGGCTGGACTGGGTCAAACATTCTGCCCTGCATGACATTTGGCCCAGACCGGCCCACCACAAGTAGATAGCAGAATAAGCAGATATACTCTACTGCCCTCACATATAACAAGCCCTAATACCACCACTTTTATACTGAAAAACATCCCTCTCTATGTGCAAAAACATATTAAAGCAAGGGGGGGGCCCTATACCGGGCATAATGTGACCTGTACGTCAAGTGGCCAGTCCAGGCCTTTTTCACACCCCTGCATATGTGCACCTCATAGACGAGACAAAGTTCATATAAACTCCACAACCCCGCTTGACGTGTGTTCATTTTGTTCTGCTGTTGTAACATTTGTCGGTTGACCTTTTCGAGGGTGGGGAGGTTATATGGGCGTCCAAAAGGGCCTTTTTCCAAAAGGCTGTGAAAAAGGGCGCAAAACCACCCATGACAAATCACTTTGCCAACCGCCATTTGCGGCTCCGGGAAGCGGAGATTGAACCATTGAAAACGCTTGGTTTCACTCTGGCCGACCTTACGAGCTAAATTCAGACATGTATACAAGACAAGTTATATTGTTTTAGGGCGCCCCTTTTTTGGTCCCTTGTCGTAAATTGTGACTTTAGGCGTGTGTGTGTGTGTGTGTGTGTGTGTGTGTGTGTGTGTGTGTGTGTGTGTGTGTGTGTGTGTGTGTGTGTGTGTGTGTGTGTGTGTGCGTGTGCGTGTGCGTGCTCACGTCTCACCTATATCGTTTGTTGTCCACAGGGATTATGTCCATGGCGATGTAATACTGTTGATGTGGGTCCAGACCCGTAATCTTCACGCGCATGGCGGGGAACATCCGCCTGACAGGAAATATGAAATAAATCATCTTGTTTGAATTTTTATTCGGCTTTGTTTACAAGCTAAATCAATTTAATCGATTATGTAATTTTCAAAATCTTAATTGTCATGACATTAATGTTAAAATAGCTACTATAGCCCACATTTACATTTTACTATACATATATAGCCACATTTATTTTGCTTCTTCATAGAAGTGTATTTGTACTGTCTTTGTACAAATGTTCTGATGCAATGAAAATAGAGGACCCTGATGTAATCAAGTCTTTATGGTAGGCCTACTTTTCATAGGTTTTGTCCTCAATATATAGCAGTTTTTATATTGACTTGTGCTTTGAAATGTACCCATTTGTGAAATATATATTTTTTTTCAATCAATCAATCATTCAATGAATACTGTTCAAAATGTATATAGCTCTCACTGATTATGTAACGATACGTTCATTCTATATTAAGCAATAGCCTATACGTGTTTTATTAGCATGGCACTATTTCACTTATTTACCTTTTTTGTATTGTTTAAATATTATAGCCTATACAGGGTGTATAGCTGCTATTTATGCAATGTCACAGATTTGCTTCGATAGCCCTATTTTTTTGTTTTGTGTCTTAATTGCTGCATGCGAAAGGAAGGAAGCCACATTATTGTCCCATTCGTATATATATCCATCCATACCGTCCTGCCTTGGTGATGATCATTTCCGTGCCAATCTCGTGAAAGCGCTTCCACAGGTCGGCGCCCTGCAGGTCAACGCGCATCTCCTCTCCTCCAGAGCCGCTGACCGCCGCAGCGATGACCGGGGCCGTGCACACCGGCGGGGCCGTGCACTGCGCCTCGGACCCGGGGCTCTCCAAGAGCACGTCCTCGCTCTCCGCTTCACCACAAAGGGAAATAATCCCGTTAATATTGGAAATAAATTACCCTCTCAAAGCCATTTCCATTAAACAAAAAAACGGGATCCTTTAAAACCTTTTTTACTAGCCTATATCCGTACATTTTTGTTCTATGACTGAATTGCCATGCAGACACAAGGCCTCGTGTTTTTTATTTTTATATCTCGGCTTGTTTTCATGTTCAAAGTTATTAAGAGAACGGTCTAGACTGATGATGTCTGTATTATTGTCAGAGGTGCCATGCCATGCAGCGACGGCCTCGCCAAGGAAATGTATAGACGCATTCACCACTGCACAGCGTCTGCATGGCCAAACAAATCCACTAACACAAAATAATGCTTGAGCGGAATGTTTCCGAAAGACGCTTTCGCAGCCAAGTGGAGCTAAATTCGCAGCAGATTTAAATCATGATTTGTCATATAACCGCTCGGTTTGTGTGTTTTCTGCAGGCCTGCAGAGCATCGTTTCCATGTCTTTATCGCCTGCTAATTGGCGTGTTTATGATTGCGACACTACTCATAAAGCTCGTAAAGCGTCTCACATTAGTCACACTCACGCGACTTCTATTTACAAGACCAGCGCCAAGATATTGTATCATATTTATACGATTTCTACATCTATTTCTGACATGTATATAGACTTGCAGTTATGTTTGTTTTCCATATTTTAGTCTACTTTTAATGTTGACTTTTTTTTTGAACAGGAGGCCTATACTTGGGAGGAAATAAATTATATTGTAGGTCTATTCTTTATTAAAATAATGAGTGTATGCAAATAATTAACCTTTAATTTCACTTAGCTATACAATTTATGGTAAATGAATACGTCTGCTATATATGACTTATTATTAGCCATGCAAAGCTGACATAAGTATTATTTTCAATCTCTGTTTTCAAAACAGACATGTCTCGAAGTCCTATATAGTTGTGTTATAAAAACGATTGTAAAAAGATATAGGGCTATATATATGTATCTTTATTAATATAGTAAATCGTTTTCTGATTTCTGATTAATTTATAGCAGGCCTATAGGAATGTGATGGAATTTACATCTTATCCTGTGTTTGATAAACAGCAGGCTAGATTAAATTAGCGCTCATGGCATGTCAACACATTTGACAAATTCGTGCCAAATCGATTGCGTCCCCCATTCATAACTTTACTTACGGGAGCCGTCGCTCGCGCATTCAACCTCGCTGCCCCGGTCGCTGACAGACGCTCTCTCCGCCCGCGGCACTCCGGGGCTCCCGGTAAGATCAGAAACATCCGTCCCGTCCTCGAAGCAGCTGACAGCGGCGTCCTCCTCCTCGATCTTACGCCGTTTTTCGGCACCGATCAGGGACTCCACCGAGAACGCGTGCGCCTTGACGCTCAGAGCGCACGGCGACCGTCGCTTCTCTGCCATGTCGGAGAAGGAAGAGGGAACGGAGGAGGAGAAACGGCGTCGAAATCGAGCGAGAAAGAGCGAAGGAAAGTGCCCCACCGCCCCAAAACTGAACCCCTCGATAACTTTGTAACCTTCCTCCTGTCCTGTCCTGTCCTGTGCTGTCCTCGTTGAGAGCGAGAGCGATGGAGGCAGGCGGCTCCTCCGGTTACAATCCGTTCTGGACTGACATTGAAGTAACCGGGCCAGTGGAGGCACGGTTTAGTCAAATAACTTATCCGTTATCTGTGCGTGCGTGCTGCTGCTGCTGCTGGAGGGAAGGCGCGGCGCGCGGCAGTGCCTCGGCTTTGGGGAAGTGTCAATAAAGCAGAGAAAAGTCTGAGCAGGGAGGGAGCCTGTCAATCTCAGCGCGCGGAGCGACCACTCCAGCCAATCGCAGGCCCCGCGGGGTCCTCTCTCGGTCCCGCCCCCCTCATGTGGCCGCTCGTGCCTTATGTGGTAAAGCAAGGGCTCGTGAATGAATCATGGCTCGGAGCACGAGCGCGTCTCTCTCTCTCTCTCTCTCTCTCTCGGGCATTGCGCGCATTTTCACACCACGGCCCGACATGCTTTGCATATTTGGCCATTACCTCCTGCTCAGGAGCCCCTCTGGGAAGACCTGTGTCTTGTAGTATATTAATTATAATTATTATAGTATTGCTGTAGGGCAGGCCTTCCATTCCCTGTCAACGATAACCGTGAGCCGTGCGTAAAGGCCACAGCCCACAACACATTGCAGTGCAGAAGCGTCTCTTGAGGTGAATTGTGTGCGTATATAACGAATGAACAATAACACAAATTAACACAACAAATTAACACAAATAGTTTTTGTTTTTTCCAATGTGTGTGTGTGTGTGTGTGTGTTTGCGCGCGCGCGTGCCTATTCGTGTGTGCGTGCTTGTACCATGGAATGTGATGATTTGATTGCAGCACGGAATGTGATGATGTATTTGCATGTATAATGATAAATAAGAGCGCCCCTCACTTCATACGAGTGTGATTTTTTTGCATACCACAAGTATAACACTTTGTTTTAGGGCAAACACGGTAAATATCCCGATTAACAAGTTGCCTGTGGTCCACGCACACAGACCTTATAGCAGTGGCCTAAAGCCAGTTTCTTCACAGCAATCACAGGCATATAGAAGTATACAGGCCTGGCCATGGAGGTTTAATTTAGGAACAAGGGGCTGTACCGTGTATATAGCCGCTTGTCTAAAATATGACCCGCTGAAGTGTGGATGAGCTGGGTTCCCGTATCCATGTTGCACGGAGGGCTGTTCTGTTCACAGGACGCTTGGAAATATCACCCCTAGCACTGCCCCGGGACGTGTAAATTAGCGTGTGGTCATGCGGGGAATGCGTGTCCGTCTCGGGTGTACCAACCCCGTGTACGTGAGGAGAGGGCATATGGCGCTCGGCCTCCTCCCGAGCCTATAAATAAACAAGTGCATGGGGAGGGGAAATATTATTATAAACAACACGTCACCGCCGTTTATTGGTTCAGGTTCAATGTAAATGGTCGGACCGGGTGAAAAGTAAAGGCCACTGCCGCACATCCATGTTGTTTTTTTTTTTTTTTTTTTTTTTTTGATCAGATCAAAAGCGGTGCTGCTTCATGGTCCACCGGCCTACACATGTCATATTATTTCAAAGTACTCTTTCGTGCACCCGGAGCAAAATAAGCTCCGTTTGAAATGGAGGGTGAACCATTAACGTGTCCAACGGCGTTCGTTTATGTTAAACTCCAACGCAGATGGGGGTAGATATGGGTAGATATATACTGTATAGTTTGGCACAGAAATATAAATTTGTTAAGATGCATATGTGAAATTGATAAGACTTAATAAGACTTATACGGCCTGACATTTTTTACTTGGACTTCAACAATGACATGTATACGCCTACATTTTGCATATATGTTTGAACTTAATTTGAAGTAATTTTTAACGAGTAAACATACATCTTAAAAAATAAGGGATGAAAATAATTTCGTTTTCTCAGCATTGAATGCAGTTGATACAAAACTGTATAAAAAAAACTATCCTAATAATTACCATATCCTATAATGTATTGCAATGTAGATTTATTTTTGATTTAACCATTTAAATCATTTAACAAATATTTTATTTTCTATTTGGCAATTAAATAACTAAAACACACTTATAAATAAACATACAACTAAATACATTCAGATATTTATTTAACTGATTTTTAAGTACAGCCTATAGTTCATGTGGTTTTCATTTTTACTGTTTGTTTACTTGTGGCACAAATTGGCCTATATAGTCCTGCATAATAATACGTTATTAATAACAATATTTTGATGGAGTAAAACCAAATTAACGAAATGAAAAATACAAATGTTTTATTTTTATTTTTTTATTTGTTTCAGAAATAATTTCAAGAGCAGCTTTTTACAACGAAAAAGTATATAGATTTAAATCCTATAACACCTTTTCCAGCAGTTTACTTTACACCCACGAGGACGAAGTCCTTTCAAAATGGGTCATATTATAAAATATTCTGGATTTTCCTGCTTCATTAGCTATAATAATAATAAAATAAAATGCTATATACCGGTATATTAACGTATTATTATAAAGGCTGATGAAATGACCTTTATCACCTTGGACTAAAACAGAATATTCCACTATCACCTGCTCCATCCCCGCTTACTCTAGGTTTCATGGTCAGGTGCATCTGCTTTGTTCACGGAAGCGCCCGATTCCACCATGCCGAGAGAGCGCGTAAAATATATGCATATATACTATACGCAGACTTTTGTAGATCAATTCTGTATATTATGGCAATGCAGGCCCTATTTCCTCTTTATAAAACCCATGTATTAATAATTAAAACTCTCTCTTTCTTTTTCTTCTCCCTCCCAGGCGCTCCCTCCCTCTCATTTCCTATGACCTTTCAGTCTGACTGACTCTCCTCCTCTCCTCCTGTGTGATGTGCTTCAGGGTATTGCAGCGCGTTAATGCGCCGGCCTGTTCTGCTCTCGGTTCACTTCCAAGTAACACATCTGAAATTCCACACAAGACGAGGATTTGCAGCCTTTTTCCTCAACAGACGGCCTTTCTGCTGCATATAGAAAAGGCCCTGCATGTGTGGATCCTCATGTTCTGTTCTCAGTCTTCTGAACAACACTGGTGTATATACCGAGCTATTTTTGAGCAGCATGCTTCTCTAAACAATTAGCCTGTATGCTATAACTGGCAATTAACACACAGTCATTTAGCACACCTTGTAATGCCCAAATAAGGCCTACATTTATTCTTTTACGTTTTTATGTTTACAAGGTCCTGACTCCTGTCAGTTGATTATATTCTTCGCGGATCTGTGATGTTTTGTAAAGCCGCTTTAAATGACTCTGACTTTTGGCGCATTTAAATAGATTAGTGTTTATTAAAAGCAGAGGAGAGAGAGCGAGAGAGAGAGTCTGCCATGCCTGTGACCTTTGGCATAATTGTGCGTTGAGGCTTTGAAGGCTTGCCGGGTATAGAAGTGCCCACCGGGCTGCTCTGCTCTGGGTAACATATTGTTAACAGTTATTTAGCTGCAGCTTTTATTGCGGAAGTGGCAGCGCGGGCATGGAAGGTGAGAGAGAGAGAGAGAGAGAGAAGGAGGGGGGGGGGGGGTTAATGCTTGTGAGAGAGTTCCAGCAGTACGCAGCGCCTCTTATTGAGCTCCATCGGTCCGGTCGGGACTATAGTCTGGAGTCGGGACCCGTCCATTCCATTGCGACTCACTCGCGGTCACTGGCGGCTTCCAGGCTGGGTTACTGTCCAAGTGTCCATCGGTGCTGATGGGAGGAATGTCTGCGCCAACATCCAAACATAAACGTCTGGGCCCATTGAAGCGACCTGCTGAACTTGGCCTCGATTTCCCTCTCATCCGAATGAAATGACCCCTGAAACCCTTGCATAAAGCTGCCCTTTCATTGAAAACGCGGTATTTACCGACGCGCTCCATAGAAATTGATGGGTGTATGAAAAATGTATTGATTTTCTTTTTTTACGAGTCTGTCCGTGGTCGCAGGACAGGCAGCGTCGTTTTTTCAGGCCTATATTTATTTGAGTCTTGCTTAATTGCTTGTTGTCACGCTGTGTGCGTGCGTGGCGCGCGGCGTGTGTGAGTGAGAGTGAGACGTGTGTGTCTGCGCGTGCGCGCGCCACGTGGCCAATTACTCATTAATTAATTAATTAAAAACGGCGTTTGCAGTCGCTGGGCTGCAGATGCAATTACAAAACGCAGATGCAAACAGCACGGCTTAATTGAAAGAGGCAACAAAAAAAGAATAAATAGGATAGTTAAGCTTAAATATCGAGGCAACAAAAAAAGAATAAATAGGATAGTTATAAGCTTAAATATCTCCAATGAGGATTTTTACCGACCATGCACGATTATTATTTTAACGACGTCAAATTGCAATTATTTCTAGGCCTATTCATTTGACCTCGCACTTGCACATATATAGGCAATTCGGATTTTGTTTTTGTTTTGTCTTTTAAGAGAAAGACTGGCTATAAAAATTAGTAGCCCACTATATAAAATGAGTCAATATGGATTACAAAGACTGCCAAGATGAGAGAAGCTATGAGTCACTCACAACTGGAATAATACCGGGATGGAAAGAACATAACCAAGAACGGAATGAAAGTGAGACCACGATAAGAATTCTACAGCTGCAGCAGGTTTCGATTATTTAATTCATTAATCTTAATGAGTCAGCGTATTGCAGGCCTTTTTCGCATTGATTGCGCAAAAGCACTCATCATGCATGCACCTTGCATATACCAACCCGGTCTCACCCAAAGACGGCGAAATACCTTGCACGGATTGGCGCACTGCAAATGCGTGCATATACACGGATTCCCCGACAATCCGTGTATATGTATAGGCCTATACTTTATTTCCTCCCCGTTCACTTCTATACGTTGCTCGTCAGTGACGTCACGAGGCTGCCCCGTGGCCCGTGCATAATCAACTATTTGGGCTGTCGATTCGTTTGCGATATGAAACAATATCAAATCTCGAAAACTATTATACATATTCTCGGGCTAATATCTCTGTAGCAACAATTAGCACAATTGAATATATATATATGTAGAGAAGAATATTAATTGTATGATTTTCATTTAATTTAAATAAAACTTAGGGTATGGCACATGTTCTGGCTGTAAGTTTGATGTACAATATTTATATTGTATGAATGGATGTATGTATGTACAGTCTATCAACAGTGAATATGAGTAAATATGTATATCAATTAAATGTTTACAAGCATCTGGCATCTGTAATCTAGTCTATATGGTGTTCACAGCAGGCGTGGAAGAACCGGCTTGTGGACAAAGTGAACATGTTTTTTTAAGTATTCAAAAGTACAAATTGCAAAGCACATTTAGTTTTTAATATACAAATCAGACCTGTCTGAAGTGAGTGGTGCAACAGCGCCCCCTGTTGGTACCATAAACATACGGACATACAGACATAGGGAGGGACATAGGGACAGACGGACATTGCTAGGAAAATCAAAGATCTTCCAGTAAACAGCATGCAGACCTATAACGAGCTGCTCACAACAATCTCGCTGCTTGTAAATCAGCAATTTGATCACTATTTCAGTATAGTGTATATAGGCCTTAAATGGTTGTACCGCGTTTACATATAACCCTAACCCTAAGTACAAATGCTCAAGTAAGTAAAGTAAATGGTACTAACAAAAACTGTACATAAAGGAAAGGATTAATTCACCATTTTCAACTTTATCTTCATATAATTGGTCCTTGCATGTTCATTATAAGATGGCACAGTTTCCATGTACTCAACAGTTACAGGCGAAAACATGAAGCAAGCTGTATAGCGGTATACAACATTATTTGAAAGAGGTTCTGCCATGGCCTTCTGGGAGTGTGTGTGCAAATGTTAACGGTGATTGGTCCCACGGTTCCGGAGATTAGCTGTTCATAGTCACACTGCAGACACATGTAATGACATGTGTCAGTCTCCGGCCTTTGGCCATCCGGCCTGGCGGAGAGAATGAATGTGCTTTAATTGTTACTGCCCACCACAGCCAGGAACAAAACGGAACATCGTCTCTGTTCGGGTGGAAACCTCATATGTCCAAAACAGTTATACTTTTCAGGTTTAAAACTCAGCAAGCTCAAAACGCCTCAGCAAGCTCAAAACGCCTCAAAAGATGTCTCATGCTGCGTTTCGACCTTGCAGATCTGCAACTTTTGATGCTATTGCCATGACGCTGTAGTATGATCAAGTATAAAGAAACCACGAAAACAGTTAAAATATGGAGATAAGAGGTTTCTGACGGCTATGACATGCGGGTCAGGCATGGTTGTGTGGCTACAAAGGACTGTCCAAGTCACTTTGTGTCGTTTTGGGGGACAAAGTTTGTGGCTCCCACCTCCCTGTAGTCCTGTTTTATACTGCAACAGAGCATAGCCTTCCTCACCAACATGTTCAGTTTGTTAGCAAACCTTATGCGTTGATGATAGACTGACAGATTAACAGACAGAGATAGGCACGCAGGAGAGGTTATGGTGTGAATGGGTTGCATGTGGTTGAGGAGGGACATCAGATTCAGCCGCAATAGGAAGTGGCTTGGACCAAAACCTTAGGGCGGGGTTCGGTTCCACCTATACCATATGTGACTGTGGGTGAGGGGGTTTCAGAGTGGTGACTGTGTGTGTGTGTGTGTGTGTGTGTGTGTGTGTGTGTGTGTGTGTGTGTGTGTGTGTGTGTGTGTGTGTGTGTGTGCGTGTGCGTGTGCGTGTGCGTGTGTGTGTGTGCGCGTGTGCATGTGCTATATGACTGGGAAAAAACGGTGGCTGAGGGTCTCATAATGAGATGTTAAGGCCTTGTGATTGGATCACATCCTGCCTCACCTAATAACTGGCTCTCTCTGTGCACAACCAGCTGTCACAAATATTTTATTCTCAGTGTGTGTGCGTGTGCGTGTGCGTGTGCGTGTGCGTGTGCGTGACGTGCTATATGACTGGGAAAATACTGTGTTCTATTGGTTTGTTTTAGTTTAGTTTTTACACCAAAGACCACTTTGGAAATAAGATGCTCGAGTTGTATCTGCATTGATGCAGCAACGTTACATAATCCATAATCGAAGCCTAATGTATATATAAAATGAAATATGTTGTTCAGTATAATTATCTGACTCCTTGTATTGACTGATGATGTTGTGCAGTAATATAGAAAATTGTGACGCATCGGGCAGCATCGTAGAATCAAATCGTTACCTCGTGTAGCATGATTGAATTGAATCGCGAGTGCATGCAGTGCCAATGCACACCTCTAGCCTAATTACTTATCTCATGTTGTGGTGAGATGCAGTTTTTTTTCTTCTTCTGAATCCAAATAAAGTCAATCAATTTATAAAATCAGTCTTTATTATGGAGTGAACATTTGGCAAAGATAGCAGATCTCCAATTTCACGCAACGTGTTGCGATGTGTTATTGACCTTGTAGATCTGCTATCTTTGACTGCCTATACCCGTCCTCAAAATATCTACAGTATATTCAGGATTTGTCTACTCTGTATACATCCCCTAATTAAGAGGTCTTAATGGGTTAAATCGGTATATAGGTCAGGAGGTCTGTGTAATTCCCCGGCTCGTCTGAACTCTATTAATTATTGGGTTTGAGTCACATGCAGTTAGAGGAAGTAAACAATGGGCAGACTGGCATGAGCCTGGCATCTGCCGGCTGTAAAACCAGTTTACCCTCATGTCTGCTCAATCCACTGGCACCAGTACTGGTCCCACGGTGGCCCATCTCATGCATTGATGCGAAAACCCCCTTGTTAAAATGCTTACACACAAGTGTGTCCGGACTTGAATCGCGTACACATCCTTTTATTGTAAAGTAGTTATGGTTCCACATATGATTTCATTCTCCTGCATTGTCCTCTAAACCCCAATTAAAACCTTTCACATGGATTCAGCTGTTAACGTTGTTGTTAATGTGCCATTGGTATGTGTTTATGTTGTTTGTGCACAGCATAAGTGTTTTAATAGCACCGAAGGCCTAACTATATATATATATATATATATATATATCACCCATTCTTGAGATAAGGGACAAAACTTTTTTCAAACTAGATTTTTTTTTTTTTTAAGATACATTCAAATCAAATAGATGCATTTGTAGACACAGGTCTCAACTACCAATCTTGAGAAGGAACAGGTTTTTCGCATAACATTTCTTTCTAAAATGGGACATTTATGCACTTAATACCTGATTCTTGTCAACTCCGTCAGACACACTAAAATCCCTTTTAATTGAATTTGATAATTTCAACAATAATATAAAGTCCTCAGTTATCTTATAATGGCTTTCAGTAATCAAGTTAAGTAATACAATTATTTTAATATTGTTTTGTTCCAATATCACACTATTATGAAATATCCAATTTCTCAAATCCGTCATTTCAAACTTTATTTTCAATATTATAACATGAAAACCATGTAAAAAAAAAAAAAAAACATCATTACGTATCATTTCAGTTGGTGTTTCAATACATAAGCACAAAAGATTTAACATTGAATTTTCTATTTCTTTGGAAATGAACAAAAACATCACGGGACGAACGTCTGACGGAGTTGACGAACATCTGACGGAGTTGACAAGTTTAACTGATTTAGGTTCTAGACCACCTAGGATCTTGATTCTGGTGACTAATCCCACATTTTCAAGGATGAGGAATACAGTGGTACTATTTATATTGGCCCTGTGACCATGGCAGCCATTTTCAAAATGGCCGCCACCTGCTGTTATTTTACAATAACTCAAGTTCTACACCACCTAGGATCTTGATTCTGGTGACTAATCATACATTTTCAAGGATGTGGGATACATTGGTACTATTTAGATTTGTCCTGTGACCATGGTAGACATTTTTCAAAATGGCCACCAACTTTCTGTTATTTCCCAATAACTCAAGTTCTACACCACCTAGGATCTTGATTCTGGTGACTAATCCTACATTTTCAAGGAGGAGGAATACAGTTGTACTATTTAGATTTATCCTGTGACAATGGCAGCCATTTTCAAAAATGGTGGACCTGCTATTATTTTACCAATTTAGTCAGGGAATATTATCAGAATAATGTTAAATCTGTGAATACATTTCTTACCAATAATTTTTTCACCAATGTGTTTGTAAAGGTGTCTACTAACATATCCCACATTGGTTTCTATTGAACATTTTTGACAGCTGCTGAAAGTTGGGTACCATACCAAGTGGCTATGGCCAAACTAGGGAGTCTATGGCCAAACTAGGGGTCAAACCCCTTGGGCTAAATTCGGCCATATATATCCACTTGCCCAAATGTGCTGACCTCATTTTGTGATGACGGCTATGGCCGTTTTCAGCCCAAGGAGTGTTCTTCGTGCATAGCTAATGTTTGGAATGCATTCAGAATCATGAAAACTCCCTAGTTTGACATTGGTGAAGAAAATTCTTGATAAGGAATGTATTACCAGATTGTATTAATATCCCCTGACTAACTCATCTTCTAGACCACCTAGACCCGACTTCACCAACAGAGACCCGATTGACAACTAAACAACAAGTTTGGACAGCCCCACCAATTAGTGTTACGGAAAATAGCAAGTGTCTACCCTAGGCCCAGAGGGAGACACAGAACTTAGATGCGGCTCACATGTTGCACGACTCCTCAACAAGCTGCCACCAGAGATGAGAGCTGAATTCTGCCGCACAATGCTCTGCGGCCCAGGAGCAACCAACACCATGTTGGAGTTCTCTGAGTGGTTGAAGCACGAGTCCTAGCCATATAGCCTGTGCAAAGGCAAACACCTTGAAGACCTGCTTGAGGTGAACATTGAGCAGTGAACAGTGAGCGAAAGACTGAAGACAGAAGATCTGCCTTCAGGACTATCAGGCAGGATGTGCAGACACTGAAGGCATCAGTGTCGTTCTGTGTCAACAGCATGTCAACCAAAGCAATGTTACCAAATCAAAGGAGCCTTCACCTCAAGTCACCTGGGGCTGGGTGAGAAATCGTATCCTGTATCTAGCCTCACAACTAAATACAGACACTTGGCCAGACTGCCGTTTGAAAGGGTTAAACCCTTCATCCTGATTGGGGAAGACCACCCCACCTAATCACACCAACCGAACAAGTGAGTTTGGGGCCTCCAGGTGGGCCAGCAGCCATCTGCACAAGACTGGGCTGGACCCTGCAGGAAAGCAATCTCCAGCCAAGACAATGTAAGTTGACTATAACAGAGCCCCAGAACACAGAGGTCATGAGAAGGATGGAGAAACACTGGCAGGAGGCCACCAAGATCAACGCCACACTGCAGTGGCCAGTGAAGTCAAACTGTGCGTCTGTACCTGAAAGGGACAAGTCAAAGGCCAGAAAGCCCACCTCCTTTTAATGTCCTGTCAGTAGCAACTCAACCTGCACCTGAAATAAGCCCTGACCCCTCCCAGAGAAAGTTCATCCTTGAAAATGTAATGATTAGTCACCAGAATCAAGATCCTTGGTGGTCTAAAACTTGAGTTATTGGTAAAATAACAGCAGGTTGGTGGTCATTTTGAAAAACAATGGCTGCCATGGTCACAGGACAAATCTAAATAGTACCACTGTATTCCTCATCTTTTCAAATGTATTATTAGTCGCCAGAATCAAGATCCTAGGTGGTCTAAAACTTGAGTTATTGTAAAATAACAGCAGGTGGCGGCCATTTTGAAAAACAATGGCTGCCATAGTCACAGGACAAATCTAAATAGTACCAATGTATCCCACATCCTTGAAAATGTATGATTAGTCACCAGAATCAAGATCCTAGATGGTGTAGAACTTGAGTTATTGTAAAATAACAGCAGGTGGCGGCCATTTTGCAATATGGCTGCCATGGTCACAGGGAAAATCTAAATTGTACCACTGTATCCCTCATCCTTGAAAATGTAGTCTTAGTCACCAGAATCAAGATCCTAGGTGGTGTAGAACTTGAGTTATTGTAAAATAACATCAGGTGGCGGCAATTTTGGAAAATGGCTGCCATGGTCACCACGAGACAAATCTGTGATGGCCCTATAGCCAAAAATGTTCCTTAAGGCATGCTCTAACTGTGTGCCAAATTAGAATACGTCCCATTATTCAAAAACTATAATTTTATTGTTTTAGGAACACTTTTGTCAACTCCGTCAGATACATGTCAACTCCGTCAGACACAAAACCTGACGGAGTTGACGTCTGACGGAGTTGACAAAATGTCATTTGTTTTCATCTTAACCCTCTGTAGTACAATGTAGCCATTTTGTTTTTGCTTCATTTGTTAGCTAAACCTAACCCTAAACTTTTATAATAAACATTATTTTGGAATTCTTAACAAAGATCATAATAATGTCCTGACGGAGTTGACATGTAAAAGCTGTGACCACCCTGATATCAACATTGTTTGTTTAAAATATCAAACAATTGAATGCTTGTCAGACCAGGTGCTCCACTGTTGCAACAAATACAAACGGGACTTGGAAAAGGAGTCTTCAGGCTAAATCTGTCGACAATATTTTCTGATTAATTTAAGACTTTTAAAAAACCTGACGGAGTTGACGGGAGACGTGGGACACACATTTGATATGAGATATCTAATGGAAAATATAAATTAAAATTATTGTGTATATTGTTTGCTATGTTGTTGACAATCTACTTTAATTTAGTATGTATATTTATGTGATTGTGACAGTATTAGACACTTTTTTAGCAGTTTGAAATTATGACCACTTGCTGGGGACAGGCTAAATACAGGCGTTTTTGGGTACAGTGCCTGCTTTTAACTAATTCAGATGGCATATGAAAACAATTATAATGAAATTAATGGCATAATAATACACAACTGTATTACATTTAACTTTGCAAGTGCTTTTATTTTTATTAAATTAATTTATTCTTAACAATAATAAGGCTCTTATGTGTGGGACATGTTTTTTCCACTTTTGTCCCTCATCTCAAGAATGAGTGATATATATATATATATATATATACCAGCATGTATGCAGGTGTATAGAGCATAGCAGTGGGCATGGTTTTCTGGACCCACTGACAAATCGGCCATTAATGTTTCCCATAGAGATTTATAAAAAAATGTATTTGGGAAACGGAAATGGTGGACATTTTATTTAGAAGTTTTAGCCTGAGGCCCAATCCCAATCCACTCCCTTGCTGACTCAATGAGCCCTCACTGACTTGGCTGCGCGTTCATGTGAAGTCTGCGAGGGCTTGAGGGATGTCCCATTTGAAATCGGTAAGTCAGTGAGGGCTCAGCTCCGCCCCTTTATGTGCCCTTTGCCAAAGTCAGCGTCGATGCTGACTTTGGCAAAGAAATTACCCACAGTTCATAGCGTTACCAGTGGAATGAGGGGGATCCTCCGAACGTCAATCATTTAGGTATGCAAATTAGTTATGTATCGCGATTAGAATGTCAACAAACACAATTGTGCTTTCTCACTGTTCTCAAAAGGAGACGGAATGGAAGGATGTAGGCTATATATTTAATAACAATAATAATAATAAGGGAAACATGATGAGAAATGACTAATGAGCAAAGTAAAATAATATGGAAATGAAATGTATAATGAATATCACACAGGAAAGTGTATTTATTAAACTAATAAAACGATCAGCTTAAATACTAAAATAGACATGATAGACATGTATAAATAGGCCAAGCATGTAGGTAGGCACTGGCTGTGAATAAGGACACTTTTTATAAAGTGATGCAAAGTGTCATGAATGGCGGACTCATCTTCAAAGAGCTGTCCCATTTCTTTCACAACAATTTGGAGCCCTTGCTTGCAGCCTCTCACCCTCAAGCACTTACAGCTGACGCCTGACGTCATTAAAGTCAATGAGGGTCCAGGGCTTGAGGGAGGCAATTGGGATTGGGCCTTTCTGAACCAATCAGAACGTCGCATCCCTCCAGGCTATGGGGTCTCAAAGTCTGCGACTTCCTGCACGTGTTTCGTTTGTAAACAAAAGTGACAGGGAGACATGGAGAAAAGCCAGTGGATTATTTCTAACCTATACACAGCCTATATACATATTTTAGCGTGATGATTAAGTTTAAAACAAGTAATACACTGTCTGGATGTCATCTTGAATTGGATTAAAAACGGAGTAGTTCTTTAATCAAAACCAGCTGTGGAGGAGGAATCAGAAGCATGGGAATTAAACTGGTGAGCTTAATTTTGATTGGCTTTTATCGATGTGTATCTATCTCTACAAGTCATCACAGCACGTTTTCATTTTCAGGAAGTAATTAAAAAAAGATTGTTATGGACTTTTGATAATTTGCCCATTTTCTTGGTCTAAAAGTGTGAAAAACGTATTTTTCATTTCACTACGCCTTTAAGCCTAGTATCCAGCGATCCAGGATCCTGGTGAATCATGACCATGACACCTTTGATTTTGTGAAAAAAGTACATGAAAACCGCTATAAAAAAGGATATTAAATGTAGTATATCATATATTATTATTTTTTCCCCCTCAAAGGTTGTAGCTACTCAACTGTTACAACACTGTTACATAATTCATCATAATTATTATTTTCAAGAGGCACTCCAACATCTGGCTTTCAGACATGACTTCACTTTCCATGCAGCCAAGTCTATGGACTTTTAATGTTTGTCTTATTCATGTCCCCCCAACAAATTCCTTTGATTTTGCCGTGTAGAGACCGGATGTCGGTCCGTCCACTCTCCTTCGGCCCTCCTCTTCCGGTGGTGCGCCTTTGTTTACATTCCTAATAGAGTGTCGCAGTCCCGGCCCCTTTCAGAAGGACGAGGGACCCAGGTAATAATTTCCCATTCATTTTCCCTATAGATATTTCAAAAAGTATTTATTTAAAGACCTGTAAGCCTCAGACAAACACTATTGTTTGGGCCGAACAAATAATTAGAAAGAAGAAAAAAGGGCAAGTTACAACTTGTTGTTTTTCTTCTTTGTAATTATTTGTTCGGTCCAAAATATCGTGTTTGTTGTCATGATTTGTCACGATCAGAGTTGGCTTTGTTCGAGGCTTACAGATCCCGATGAAAAGGGATGGGACTGCGACGCTCTATAAGTCTATAACAACAACTCTACACACGTTGTGATGCGAGTTAATTGTAGTCTGCGACTCTGCGCAGCTCTGAACCTTTTTTTAGGATAAGAGTCTTTCTCAGCGACACTTGGACACGTAAGCTGGGACTGGGTTGCAGACTGGGGACATTTTGTTTCACATGACAGCCTCGCTATATACCCATTCAACTGTGGCCACCACATGTTGTGTGCAGGTCAATTAAAAAGTAATATATTTTACTATTCGTTCTTTTGTGAAAGAGAGGTTTTTATAGTATTTGTGTACTTATGTGTTTTCTTGTTTGTGATGTCTTTGTGTTTTGTGTCCTAAGGAGCCCCTTGAAAACAAAATGTCTCTGAATGGGTTTATCCTTGCGATACATACACGTAATTCAGCTTAAAGCCAAAATAAAGAACCCAACCAATGATGATGGTGTTATGATTTCACAGTTACACAGCAACAAAACAGACCTCACTGTGCCCCTCCTCCTTTGAAGGAGAGAGAGAGAGAGAGAGAGAGAGAGAGAGAGAGAGCTGGGGGAGAGGGGAGAGAGAGAGCGAGAGAGAGAGAGAGAGAGAGCTGGGGGAGAGGGGGGAGAGAGAGAGAGAGAGAGCTGGGGGAGAGAGAGAGAGAGCTGGGGGAGAGGGGAGAGAGAGCTGGGGGAGAGGGGAGAGAGAGAGAGCTGGGGGAGAGGGGAGAGAGAGAGCTGGGGGAGAGGGGAGAGAGAGAGAGAGAGAGAGCTGGGGGAGAGGGGAGAGAG
>NC_139717.1:39722927-39740427 GCF_964188405.1 Protomyctophum parallelum | reverse complement strand
CAGATCTACAAGCTCATATCGCGCCACCGAGTGGCGCGATACGAGCTTGTAGGTCTGCTATTTTTGAATAATCGAAGAACGACTGACATTTTTAGAATCTGATCTCAGGTCAGAATGGGTTAATCAGACCAGTGTGTGTCCAGTGGAAACCTCGTATGAATCTGATCTCAGGTCAGAATGGGTTAAGTGATTTCTATTTATATTAGGATATATGTCCGCGACTGTAAAGACAAGATGGAAGTGGGGAGTGAAGCTCCACTTCCGCTTTTTCGCTTACTCATGAATGATAGAGCTTCCGTTGCTCCAGACTGTATGACGGACGCATTTGAAAATTGCGAGAGGCAACGGTCTGGCCACGCGAGACTATTACACCCCTAACACACACACACACACACACACACACACACACACACACAGCCATACCAACCTCACCCTGTTCTATACCTCTTTTCATATATCCCTCTGTTTGTCAGTCATCGTCCTACTGCCAGCACCGTGAAACCACATACACTCTCATATATCCACACTGTTTGCGCTGTATGCATATTATGCTTTTGTGAGCGATGTGTGTGTGTGTGTGTGTGGCCGGCCGCGCGCGTGCATATTCATGGATGTGCATGTGTGAGGGTTTGTGCATACCTGTGTGTGTGTGTGTGTGTGTGTGTGTGTGTGCGTGTGCACTTATATGTTGGCTTGGCCTTTACAGTATTTAAGTGCACTAGCTGGGTACCGTCACACTGTCATGCATAGAGGAGTCTGGAAGTTTTCATCCCTGCTAAATGCCACGTGTGGTCGACTGGCCGTGGCTCCACATAAAGCAGCTAGATGTCGACTGCTTACAACAGATTATGTATTGGGAGCATAAAGTACAGCGACTGTGCTGAACGTACAGCGGGGAGGAAAGAAACGGATGACTGAGAATCGAAAGTGAAACGTTTACTGGGAAATTTGGTTTTTGGACTGCATGACCTTCACGGAAGGGAACATTATACTGGGTTGGGTATAGCTGTCATGATGTGTGACATCAGAACAGAGCTTGATCAGAGTTAGAGAGAGAGAGAGAGAGAGAGAGAGAGAGAGAGACATGGGTAGGGATTGGTCATTGGAAGAAGAAGAAGAGAGAGGGAGAAAGAGGCTGTGAGAGGGAGAGAGGTGGAGAGAGTCATGTTGATCAACATGTCGCCTTTTGACACACTATCGTCACAATAAAGCTGGAATAAATTATTGCTCAAGTATAAACTATTGGATTGGATTGGAATGTAATCCAACATGTCTTTAGTTTCACAGTAATAGTGAGCACAATACATTTTGTCTCCGATTGCTCACGCCCCTCTGCTCGCTCGTCTGTCATCACAACGAACCCTTTTCATGAAAGTCAATGTAGTTTGTCTGCCTTACGCTGAACACGTCATGGGCACAGATCGACCTGTAACTTTACAACATGATGAAAAACGCAACATCCTAGCTTGGTAGCAGTGGAGACGCAAAGTCTATGGATATCTGCTGCCCAACTGAAATGGAGTTTTTAATTTGTTTTGTCAACTGAGTGTGACTGCATGTTTGTCTTTGTGTTGCCTACCTACTGCATATGTTAAATGTTTACGTATTTCTTTCTTTAAGTAATTTTCATACTGTATTTCTGTTTACTAATGAACTTGCAACTACTTTATTGTGAAGGTGTGTATTCTCCATTCTGGCTCCAAAACTATGGAATGCACTTCCCATTGCAGTCAGAACTGCAGCCTCACTCCCGAGTCCCAACATTTCGCCGTAGTCTGAAAACCCACCTCGTCAGACTCCATCATGGCCCGTAGGACTTTCCCTAGCCCCTTAGATAGCACTTTATGTATAGAGTTAGATAGCATTGTATACAGACTTATAGCATGTTACGTAGACAGCACTAGTGGCACAGTTGGTAGTGCTGTCGCCTCACAGCTAGAAGGTCCTGGGTTCGATTCCCGCTCGGGGCGCTGTGGGTGCTGGCGGCGTGTTTCCTCCTCCGTGTCATCAGTGCCCATACCCGAAGGCGGGGTTGGCGAAAGGGCCTTTCTGTGTGGAGTTTGCATGTTCTCCCCGTGTCCCCTAGGGTAGGTACCCTCACAAAAACATGCAGTAATCCTGGTCTCTAAACTGCCTCCCCCTGGCCAGCCGGGGTGCCTGATGGAGGGGAAAGGAACTGGTTGGAATAACGTGTTCCTTCCACGCGCTACGTCCAACCAGGGAAACTCCCCCCTGTCAGGTGTAACAGAGCGCTGTGTAGAGCCCAGGATCACATTAGATAATTGACACAGGGGTGAAAAATGGGTTACAAAATCGTGGGATAAAAAGTATTAAAAAAAAGACAGCACTAGAATTGCATTTTATGTAGTCATAGCACTTTATATTACATATATATAGTATAATATAGTATAGTATGATGCAGCAGTGCTGCAGAGAACCCTGGCATTTCAGAGATGTGAGCCTAAAATCCCACGTGGAAGCATATAGAATAGAGGCAAAGGCAATGCATGGCCCGTAAATCATATTGTTGATTTCAGATATTGTAACCTTTGGTGACCATTTTGTGACGTTTTGTGAAAGTTTATTAAGTTAATTTTGTTTTGCATAGTAGGCTAGTGCACAGGTGTATGTAATTTAGCAAATTGTTTTGAAGTGTCAATGTGATATTTCTTTTTAATGAGAAATATTGGTAATGCTGTCAATCACGAGCACAGACGATGTTTTAATTTTGCATTATGTTGTCGTTTTCACCGTCATGTCATTGTGGATGTGTGGCAGTAACTCTTCATTGTGTCTTCAATGGCTGTGGTTTACATTGGTGTATAGTGACAGTTCCCTGGGGTCTATAGGCCAGTGGTTCCCAAACCTTTTCATGTCAAGGACCCCCAAATTTACACTAATTAACCAGCGGAGATAGTGATTCTCAATCCATTTCATTTCAAGGACCCCCAGTTTGACGTGCATTAGTCTACAAATTTGTACACTCTCAGAGTTACAGACCCATAAGGGTCCATTTGGTTCCAAACGATCATTTAGCTGGGGACCCCCTGGAACTCCCTCACTTTGGGAACCACTGCTATAGGCTACACTGCATGAGCACACAATCTTTCCATACCTATATCTTGAGGAACTGGATAGGGCAGGGCGCCATGTGCAAATATGTTCAATGCCAAAAACACAATTCAATTGTTGATCGCAATTATTTGCATGACAATTAATCGTCAACTTAGACTTTGTAGTCATGACAGCCCCAACTCAATGGACGCCCATGTTGTTGCCATGTTCTTTTCCGTTGCCCTATTACTTTGAATGGTGTGAACGTTCTATGTCAGTGGTTCTATAGGCAGATGTTTTAGTAATAAGCTAAGAAGTCAACCGAATCCGCTGGGGCATAACCTCACCATTCTTAAAAATATATATATATATTTCTGCCTTTATTGATATAAGTGAAGACAGACAGGAAACGAGAAAGAATCGGGGAGTGACATACAGCAAAGTACGTCAGCATCGGGACTCGAACCCCCGATGTGCTGTCAGGCTGCATTGGGAGCCAGTTGGTGCCAAGACCGCTAGGCCGACCCAGGCCATCATCATCTATCTATCCGTCCATCTGTTTCGTCTGGCTATACATTTGTTCAAGATATTTTCCCTTCACTCTGAAGGCCTCTTCAAACGCACATAAACTCTCGTTACGTACAACATACAGTTCTCTTCACACACAGAGAACACACACATGCTAGCATGTGTGTGTGCGTGCGTGTGTGGCTGTGTGCGTGCGTGCGCGGTTGCGTGTGTTCATGACAATACTAACCAGCGTCCATACATGACATATCTCAGGCCAAGTCTTTCATCGTTTCTCACAGGAAATGATCATCTGAGTGTTTTCTCACATGTATAAAGTCACACACATCTCGCCAAACTTCAATGTGATGCGCACACACACACACACACACACACACACACACACACACACACACACACACACACACACACACACACACACGTCCCATGTGAGGATTTTACGATTTATGTTTAACAGGCAGCGAGGATGTTGCTCACACCCCACTGAGAAGCAGGCAGCTGGATGATCTGGCCACGCCTGATGACCTCACAACATTACGCCTGGCATGGTGTTTAATTGTTTGTTTGTCTGTATGGTTGTTTTTGTTCCATGGAGATTAAGTCACATGTTTCTGGGATTACCCACACAACTGGTCCTCGGCTGATTTTCGATATTCGTACTGAGATTGATTGCCTTCACCTGGTGTCCTTGTCCTTGTAACTGTATTTGCTAACCCAGTTAATCATATATCTGTATATACTGTAACCCTAAGATTCAACAATAACATGAACTCATGGTCCAAACTGTAAAATAAACCAAGTCCATGACATTATAGGTTGGATGGATGGACGGACGGACGGACGGAAGGACAGACAGAGGATTGTTCACCAGGTATATTTGAAAATCATATATCTATATGCAGCTGTCAACATGTGGTGGGCCCAAGGTTTAATTAAGAAGGACAATGGCAAATCCCGGGTGATAATCCGGCGCTCAGTAACATGGGGGGGGGTTTTAGTGGTTAGCATTAATATTAACATTAACTGGTATGTTGTACTGCTCCATAGTTCTGCTGGGATGTAGCTTGCATTGATTGGTCAGCCAGCCTAGCTACCATGTAACTCCTCATGCTGCGTTCACATCACACGGGCAGATGCAAAGATACAGTCTACCATTCATTTTCAATGGAAGCCATCGACATATCGTTTGTAGCTGCTGCAAAATCTACAAAATAGTTGAGCTGGTTACAAAGGTGCAAAGCTACAAATTTGCTGTGTAGCTTTGCACCTTTTGCATCTGCCCGTGTGAGCATCAGGGTTATATGGTACACCCACCTCACCACAAGCTTATCACCCTCTCCATGCTTTTATTACTCCCAGGTCAAATAAAAGCTGCGCACTGTATGTGATGAATATATTTAGTCACATATGCCTGTTAAAATGCTTGGGTGAAAGCTGACAAGATTGAGCTGTTTTTCAACTTACAGTGGTAGCAGTGGTAGCAGAAGCTAGAAAATAAGTGTTCAATAACCATACTGTGGTTGACATTAAAATAAATATAAAATATAAATATAATATAATATAATATATAATATAAATATGCAGTATCACCTTAACATAAAGTGGGAGATCACGGCATGGGCTATAACAATGATCATCCCTTCGTTAACCGTCAGCATACAGTATGTCAAAATTGTGTCTTTATTAAGATATATTGCTATATATAACTACACAAGCCAAACCTCTCCCAATGTTTAATTGTGCTTTAAGGAACATGCTATGAGAAATTCGGTCGATGCGGATGGTTCGGTAGAATTCTCAGCTGAAGAGTCAATGGAGTTGATATACAAAGGAACCAAGTGGAAAACGGCAAACTACAACAGTTCACAGAATGGCAGCATACCAACAAAGGTGAGTCACGCCATCTTGTGTCCAGAGCCAACTCTCTCCCCACACCGCTGGCGAATCCCAGACGGACTCTAACATTTCGTTCACCTTGGGAGTTACATTAGTAACATCAATTGTTATTTTCTTGCTGTCTTTGGATACATTTTGGATTAGATTATCACTTGTCGTTGCACTCATATGATCCAAACTTGTTAGGGTTAGGATAATATGTCCTCCTATTATCCAACCTCAAGAAAAGACTAATGCCCAGGTCATAATCTATATGAGTGTACACACATAGATTATCTGAAAGTATACTTTCTGTGCACACACTTTCCCATTGTGAAAAACTGAAAATATATACAGAATTACTACACATAAAAACAGGTCTCGTGAACAAAGACTGACAATGTGCATGTTTCTTTGCTTATAGAAGAGGAAAGACAAGCACTGTACATGGCAGCCATTGAGAGAAACCCCAAATGTGTCACAGGAGACTTATTAGATCAAGCTACCGTTGGAAGCAACACAAAGGTTTGAAGAATTATGTTGATTGGTCGTCAGTCGACAGCTCCGGTCCAGTTTACTGTCCCTCACACTGTTCTCACTGTCATACATGGATTAACCCATTCTGAACGGGCACCCATTTTGGTGTTGGCATCATGTTATGCTTTAGCTATTGAAAAATAGCAGATCTACAAGCTCATATCGCGCCACCGAGTGGCGCGATACGAGCTTGTAGGTCTGCTATTTTTTGAAAAATCGAAGAACGACTGACATTTTTATAATCTGATCTCAGGTCAGAATGGGTTCATCAGACCAGTGTGTGTCCGGCGGAAACCTCGTATGAATCTGATCTCAGGTCAGAATGGGTTAAAACACGGAGCCCGGGATCAAGGGACAGAATCAGCCGTCCGTCCCCTGAATCGCTCCTGACTGCCATGGTGCAATGAAAACTCTGGCTTCAGAGGTTCCTAGTGCCTGTGAGCCAAGAAAAAGTCCTTTGGCGAGACACACAGAGATTAGCAGCAAGCATTACTGTCAGGTAGCATCAATGTCTGTGGCCTTCAACTCTATAGCTGTGTAAACAGCATTTATATTCTGTATTAAAAACACCCCTTGCGTTACTGTGGGGCCAGTAGGAACAGTAAGTGGAGTGTGTGACTGTTTGTTTCCCTTTCATAATGGGCCCGGAGCGTAGCGGGTAATTACCTATGGCAGTCTCTTGGCCTGTCTGGGGCTGAATGCATATTTACTAGCCTGGCGAGGATGTAGTCTGAGTGTTGGAAGGCCATGATAACCGGGGTATGAGTGTAGCGCATGTCAAGATTAATCGCCAATAGTGATCTATATCTTTCCACTTTGTATATCTCTCTCGCTTTCTTCTTTCATCTCACTGTCTATCTAATCGTTTCCTCTCAGTCATCTCGCCCTAAGCTCGTTCTGTCTGCCTTAATCTCATTCTCATCCCTCTCGTCTCCTCCACATTTCTCACCGCCTCTCCCTCACCCTTCATCTTTTTCCTCTTTTTCCTCTTCCCTTAATATGTTTCCCTCTCTGTCTTCCTCTCTCCTTCCTCTCTCTCTCTCTCTCTCTCTCTCTCTCTCTCTCAATCTCTCTTTCTCTCTCTCTCCCCCTCTCACTGTCTACGGCGTTGGCTTCACTGTGTTCATGTGTCGTAGTTCCCCGGTGGCATGCCGTCTGTAATTCAAACTCTGCGGACAGAGGGGCGGTGGGAGAAACAGATACACTGTAATTATTTCATAAATCTGCTGTGTGTGAGAGCGCGTCGGGGACTGTTTAGAAGCCCAGTAAAAACTCCTGAGGTGCAGGCATGCATACTGCGGCCGTCCACAGCCCCCCCTGTGTCAGGGGCTAATGCTCTACACGAGCCTCTCTGAACAGACAGATGGGCAGATAGGGGACATTGATATATGATTTATGTTGTTGATATTCCGTCTTGTGTTACGCTCAGCTGTGAACCTGGTACCACGGCTTGAACTGTGATCCAGAGACTTGGATCCTTAAGCTATACTTCACAACCTAAAATGAGTCATGCTGGTGAGTATATAAATGAGATGTTTTCATGACTGTGCCCAAGTGGGGATTCGAGACTAGGCGTTTTTTATTCGGGTTCTGGGCTCAGAAGGATCTGGAGTTCCCGGATCTAATGGAGCAGACAAGCACCAGGGCATACCTGTCAACGTTGTGATTTGAAAATAAGGGACATTTGTTTTACTTCAATTGTGGGGTTGGGCTGTTATGCGTGTCATATTTCCTCAACCAGTCAAAAGTATTTTTCCAACAAAAAAGAAATGACTTGTATTTTGCAAGACAGTTCAATAAAACACAACATCAGTTCGTTTTTCAAAGGTTATATTAAATGAAAACAAGAGAAAGCAAATAGTTCATTCCAGTTCCATAATAATTTGGCTCAGTTCATCAAACAGTTCAACTTCAAGCTACATGCAGTTCAGGTCCTTCATGAAAAAAGTCAACTTTGATATTTTTCCTGATTGTTCAACAAAACACAAAACCAGGAAGCAATCATGTATGTATCGTGTATGGAAGCAATGCTATTCCCATCTGTTCATCCAACAAAAATAGTTTGCACTGGGATTTCTTTTAAGGTAAAAAGAATATATATTGAGTAGGCGGACAGCGAGAAAGAAGGGTAGAGTATGAGAGAATCCTGGGAAAATGGGAGGGTTTGGTTGACAGCAGTGGTGTAATCTACCGTTATACGCTATGCGTAGTTACCGTAGTATGCCGTGCTGAAGTTTTTTGGGAAAAAAGTCTATATACCGTCTGCTAATCATTTCATCCATTGACAACGCACAAGCGTATAGCCTATACGTGTGCACTGTGCATGTCACGCAGGGAATAATTATGGTATACTGTAAAAAAAAAAAAAAAAAAAAAGCACTGGTTGACATGCAGGTATAGTGAAGCATTGGACAGTCCATGGTATGTGGCTCTACTCAGGCAGCATGTTTTCAGCAGTGGCGTAAAGTACAAATTTGAGGTATTTGTACTTTACTTTAGTATTTCCAATTCCCACCACTATACATCTCAGTGGCAAATATTGTACTTTTACTCCACTACATATATTTGAAAACTTTAGTTGCTAGTTACTTTGTAGAACGTGATTATTATTAGCCCTACAAACCATCCAGAAACCTGCACTTCATCCATGTGTATACATTTCGGACCATTTGAAAATAGCAGATCTACAAGCTCACGTGCGTTGCGATGCGACACATTGTGAGCTTGTAGATCTGCTATTTTCAAAAGATGTTTAAACATTTGAAAACTTGAAATGGGACATTCTGCATAATGAGTACTTTCTACTTTTGTACATGTACATTTTGATGCCAGTACTTTTGTACTTTTTCTCAAGTAAATTTTGAATACCGGACCTTTTCCTTACCTGTAATGGAGTAGTTTTATATGGCAGTATTGATACTCATACAACAACAGAGTTGAATCAGCGCCCACAATGCTGTCAAAAGGTTTGCATTTCCAATGCAGCCACCATCATTCTCGACTGCATGGGAAAGACGCAGAAAGGTCGGCTTAGCAGAGCACAGCTGTCTCCAAAATCCTGTATGATACATAGGCCTATATATAAAGAGGCCGATTTGAAAAATATATGTGACCGAGAGGCACAGACACTCTCAGATGGAGACGGGCCAAAAACATATAGGGCTCCATTTTCGTCACCGCTAAACCCCTTATCCCTAAACTTCTTTGCCTTTTTTTTTTTTACTATTTTGAAAAAAAAAAATTAATAGTTCAACTAGCCAATCTACATTGACACGTCGTGAGCTTGTAGATTAGCCATTTTAACTATTCAAAAATGTTTAGAAAGATAGTAAAAAAAAAAAGGCAAAGAAGTTTAGGGATAAGGGGTTTAGCGGTGACGATAAATGGAGACCTAATCTCTGCCCCTGCTGTTCAGGTCGGAGACAAAAAGGCGTGAAACAAAACACGGGAGGAAAAAACAATACCCCAAAACATGCCAATTAAATGAAAGAGATGCCGATACGCATAATATTTATGATACATAATATCAGATGATCATGACCTCGATACCCCTGGAGTTTTTTGATTTGACAAAATACAGATATAGCCGACTCGTGAATATGGTTTATATATAGTATGTATACTGTATATGGTATATCACAAAAACACTCACAAAATGACACATTTCCGTGCTTTTATTAAAAGTGCAGTCGCCATGAGGGAAACAAACCAATAATAATGTCAGCGCTCGGGCCTTCTCTGCTGAGACCTATATATGATCTGTACGGGACAGGTGGGGGAGGGAAGTCGAAATTGAAATTCCGCGTCCAATGATGTCATATCATACTGCAATCCCCCCCAACACACACACACGCACACGCACGCACGCACGCACACGCATACACACACACACACACACACACACAACATATCAGACAGTTAAAATCTGAAAAGCACGTAATCTTTTTGAAGACTCCTTTTTCAGCCCACGCTCTTTTGGAACGGTACCAACCTTTCACCTCTTTCCGGCGCCAGCGGGCCCGCCGGGGCACGCCGCGGCCCCAGTGGCTCGTTCGGAAGTCAATCCGGACCAATCTGTTGATCAGCTTAGCGTTCCCGTCGGTGACGGGGAGGGGCTGTGTGTGGAGACGGTTCCCCCTGTAACGTTCTCTGTGTGTAGTAGAGGGATGGAACCCGCCAGCACTGGGGAATGAAGAGTGCAAGGGAGAGGCAATGAAAAAAAGAAAAGAGAAAAGCTACTCTTGACTATGTGGACACAGCAAATTTACTCCTAATAGGCTATGACATCTCCATTTTTAGTCCTGCGGTTTCCGGTTCAAGCCTGGGTGCTGCTGTGTGTGCATGTGTGCGTGCGTGCGTGCGTGCATGTAAGCACTAAGCAGCCCAGGAAAAGAGATCATTGTATCGTGTTGAGAGCATTTCAAGTGAATGAAAAGGGGGTGGAGCCTCACACATGGTGAGAGATGATCAGACTTAACCTGGGTTAGCCCGTTGTGTCATGAATGAACTCGATGTGAGGATTAGCAACTCTCTCTCTCTCTCTCTCTCTCTGCATCTGTCTCATCCTACACTTTCTGCATTTGGCAGGGATGACTGAGGGATCTGTCTCTGTCTTCTACTATCTGTCTCTCTCTCTCTTTCCGTCCCCCTGTCTGTTGCTCTCGCTCCTGATATGAGGGGATTTCTGATGGGGCTTTATGGAGTTTTATTTAAGCACAGTTTCCGTCGTTAAACAGTCTGTTCAGAATTAGCTCTGGCTCACAAGCATCGCTCTCTCCTCCTTCTCCCCCCCCCCCCCCCCCCCTCTCTCTTCCCCCCTCCCTTTTTCGTCTCCTTTTTTTTTGTCAACAGCCCCACTCAAAGAAAAGGGCAATAAAACATAAGAATTTTAATCAGGGCCTTTTAAAACGTCTCTTTCTCATTTTGCCCTCCAAGGAAGTTTTTCTTTTTTTGTTTTATCCCACCCCCCTCCCTTGCTCACTCTCTCGCTGGATCCCTCCCCTCCTCTGGTTCCCTGCATCCCTCGTTCCTCCTGCCCTCCGCCCCCCCCTGGCCTCTCGCTTTGCTTGTTGAACGCGCTCATGCGTGATGGTCACAACTTGATAGGCGCTCAGAGGGCACTGGTGAGTGTGAAGCCCGGTTTATACTCGGCGTCGCACGTCGAAAATAGCTGATTTACAAGCTCACGGACGGTGCGTTGTGTGTGTGCTCGTGTGCGTGCGTGCACGGGCTCACTCGCATGCACACGTGTGTGTGTGTGTGTGTGTGTGTGTGTGTGTGAAAAGTGCAGTCCTCACACTGTGTGGTCCATCTGATCAGTTATGCGTTTTTTAATATCCCTAATATTTGTCACCTGCTTTTTTTGACGTGGTGTTTTTCGACTGGGCCGTGGAGGCCAAAGGGCCGTCGTTGTGGATGAAATAAAATGGCGTCTCGACGCTCAGATCTCGCCGTGGCGTTGCCTTTTTTTTTTTTTTAATCTCTCTCTCTCTCGTTCATTTGATTGTCATCTCGGGGAGGAATGTGTTAGTTTTATGTGAACTCAGCACATGCCAGCCGGGCCTGTGATGTCGGCGCCAAAGTATGACTGCTCGGTTCAGGCCGGCTGTCTGTCGGGGGGGGTTTTGAGTTGGGTGGATCCGAACGAATGATTAACCAATTCTGACCTGAGATCAGATTCATACGAGGTTTCCGCCGGACACACACTGGTCCTGATGAACCCATTCTGACCCGAGATCAGATTCTAAAAATGTCAGTCGTTCTTTGATTTTTCAAAAAATAGCAGACCTACAAGCTCGTATCGCGCCACTCGGTGGCGCGATATGAGCTTGTAGATCTGCTATTTTTAAATAGCTAAAGCATAACATGATGCTGACACCAAAATGGGTGCCCGGTCGGAATGGGTTAAATCAGACGAGGTAAGAGAGGGAGAGAAGGGGCGAGAGATGGAGAGATTGGGGGGTGTGTGTTGGGGGGGGGGGGGGGGGGTTAGTATAGATGGAGGGGAGGGAGGGAGAAAGAGTTTAATGTCTAACTCCATCACCGCCTCGTAAAGTGCGGAAGGAGGGGGGGAGGTAAGGTGAGGGTGGGGTCGAGCGAGGGGTGTGTGTAATTTAGAGTGGTGGTGTGTGTGCGTGTGTGCGTGCGCGTGTGTGTGTGTGTGCGTGTGTGTGTGTGTGTGTGTGTGTGTGTGTTTTCTCTCCTTTAATGAGAAGAGATCTCTGCAGGTAACTTCCTCCTTTCTCCCTTTCCTGCGCTCTCCTCCACTCTGCTGGATACGGGGAGAAGGCCCATCTGGTTGGACTAAACAGCAGATTAGCACATTAGCGCTGGGAGACAGACAGACAGGCAGGCAGGCAGGCAGACCGGCTCGACGGGGAGAGACCCTGGCCAGCGTGTGACACACACACTGGGCACACACTTGGGAGTACGACTCATTAAAAGCAAACATTAAAGTTGCGCTAAATTAAAGGCTTGTTGCGCTTTGCCTTCATTAACAGACAGTTAAGGTTCTGACTCTCGATTGTCACGCTTTGCACGCATGCATGTTATGCAGTCATCTTTGTTCTATTAGAGGCCCCAGATGTCGGCTGTTATGGGGCTCTGACATTTAAAGGTTTTTGTTACATACGTGTTCATCCTGCAAAGCTATATGCAGCACAACCTGTGTGTCCCAGCGTTATGTTGCACTGTGACTCTGAATTGCCGCATGTTTGTTTTTTTTGCCAGGCATTTCATGCAGTATTTTTGCTTATCTTGCTGCAGTGTTCATTTAAATTTCAGAGTCAAATTAATGCTCAGAATTGTTGTGTGTACCACTTCCTCAGAAACCCAAACCCTGCCATGAAATATTTTTAGTTTTAAGTTTTAAGATGACTGCTGGCGTTTTATTAAAAACGTTGAAACTGTTATAGCTCAGTTTTTTTTCCTTTTCTTTTAAGAATCCGTCAAAGCGAGCAGACAAAATGGACAAAGGTTTTCATATCCAGAACACATCTGTTACTTTTACTTGTTACACTCCTTTCTTCTTCTCCTTCTTTCCTCCTCTCAGCTCCACTTATCTCCCCATCCCTCTTTATCGCTTCTCACTTCTTTTTTCTTGAATGATGTTCTTCATTCACTGCACGACCTCTGCTCCACTCTGTCATTCATATAGCCCCCCCCTCTCTCTCTCTCTGTCTCTCTCTCCATCTCTCCCTTCTCTCCATATCCCCACTCTCAGTCTTCCCCTCTTTCCCTCTTCCCCCCTCTCTCTCCCAAACCCTCTATATCCCCGTCTCTCTCCCTCCCTCTCCCTTCCTCTCTCTCTCTCTCTCTCTCTCTCTCTGGCTCATGATTGGATGATGATTGAGGCCTATCACAGGTATCATGTGTTAATGCCAGGTTGGATAGGTTTTTTGCACGTTGCTTTCATGATCCCACAAAGCCGAACTGTGAGAAACTACAAAGCTGTCAGGTCTGACAGGGAGGGGCTCTCTCTCTCTGTGTGTGTGTGTGTGTGTGTGTGTGTGTGTGTGTGTGTGTGTGTGTGTGTGTGTGTGTGTGTGTGTGTTCGTGTTGTAATAAAGCGTTTCCCGTGGTGAGGTGTAGAGTTAGGAGCTGCTAAAACAGCCACATCTGAGAGTGCAGCTGTGCGAACACACAGGAAACGCATCATCGTCTCTCCCCGCCCCTGGCCATTGGCGGGCGGCGCAGTAACTGGCCCCGCCTCCACATACCTGCTACTACAGATCACACTCTGGCTGCGTGTTTATTCCATTCTGACCTGAGATCAGATTCATACGAGGTTTCCACTGGACACACACTGGTCTGATTAACCCATTCTGACCTGAGATCAGATTCTAAAAATGTCAGTCGTTCTTCGATGTTTTTCAAAAATAGCAGACCTACAAGCTCGTATCGCGCCACTCGGTGGCGCGATATGAGCTTGTAGATCTGCTATTTTTCAATAGCTAAAGCATAACATGATGCCGACACCAAAATGGTTGCCCGTTCAGAATGGGTTATTATATCCAACAAAGAAGTCAACCTCGCTAACCTGAACACAGATATGAGGGGGGGGGGGGGGTTTCCCCACAGTAAAATGGACCCTGTTTTTGCACTCTCAGAGTGTAAAACCTTTTCCAAATAGACTTTGAGATTGATTGATTGATTGATTGATTGATTCTTCTTCTTCTTCTTCGTCTTCTTCTAAGGATGACAGAAAAAGTCCTGGAAACATCAACAAAAATATTTACATAGGAGACACATAATTTATTTTATAAACTTTATGACTCCTCGTTTAAAGGGGTTTAAAAGTCTACTCCACTCCACGTGTAGTTTTCTGACAGCCAGTTATTCACATCTTTTAACCGGTGATGTCAGGGCATTAATTAGTCGAGTAGCAGAATGATTTATTTTCCCATGTTTTAGCAAGACTTTGGGGGGGATCCTGTTACACTCTCAGAGTTCAATTCAAGCTGCCTGCAATACATACATTTGTTAGAAAGTAAAATGTACTAATGTAGCCATTCTATGGTAGAGCATGTATTAATAACTGTGGTGGTTGTTGCTGGTCTTGACTCTTCATTTGATTAATGTAGATCCTGTGGTTGCAGGTGTGACCACTACTGGTTGGCAAGAGGTATTGCATGAAGCTCAACGCGTAATATCTCCCTGACTAGAACAAGCTTAGTTCAGCAGTTTCTTTCGGGAGATCGGGCTTCTGATACGAGTTGCACATAAATCTTACAGATTTCACCTGAACCCCTTTCCTATATATTTGACTGAGGTCCCCCTGGGCTCTATCCCATTCTGACCTGAGATCAGATTCATACAAGTTTTCCACTGGACACACACTGGTCTGATTAACCCATTCTGACCTGAGATCAGATTTAAAAAATGTCAGTCGTTCTTCGATTTTTCAAAAAATAGCAGACCTACAAGCTCGTATCGGCGCGATATGAGCAACTTCTTTGCCTTTTTTTTAAAACTATTTTGAAAAACATTTTTGTCTACATTGACACGTTGTGAGCTTGTAGACTGGCCATTTTAACTACGGTATTCAAAAATATTTAGCAAAATAGTAAAAAAAAAAGAGAAGTTTAGGGATAAGGGGTTTAGCGGTGACGAAAATGGAGCCCATAATGTCTTGGCTGAAAATAGGCTCACGATGTGTTGCAACGCGACATGTTGCTTGTTGATCTGCACATTCTGGCCAAGTGTTCGCTCCCAGCGTAAGGACAAAATGCTTAACACTGAGGATCGTTCTGTGTAGGCAGACTAGGCACTGAAACTTTGCTTTAACCATACCTCTGAATAAGAAAAGTCCTCTCACTTGCCAAGTCCAAACGTCAAGCCCTAGCTGGACCCAGAAGATGTTGTTGGATTTTGTTTCGGTTCTGACCACTGTAAGTATAGGGCTAGTGTCCATCTTACAAATGCAACCATATTTGACTGCCAGCAGGCAGGAAGGTAGACGTGTGAAAACGACGACTTGAGTAAATGAACACTTCCTTTTGCAAACACAAAGTGTTGCTAAACATATCCCGCAAAGCAATTAGCATGCGACAACACAGCTGCGTGGAGGTGAGACGAGTTAATATTATCGCACGTACACACGTGTACTCCTGCCCTCGCAAACATAGGCCTGTCTTTGTTATGTTGGAATACACAAGCCCAGTTGTGCGCCGGTTTTAACGATCACATTTTGCCTGGCCAACGAGGTGTGCTATTAACAACGTAACACATGCTCAATGAATAAGCACTCGCACACATTCTCATACGCACCGACACCAACATATAACCCGGAGACATTAGAGGGTAGACGTGCGCATGCGCACTCACCGCAACACACACAGCCACACACCCATACAAACACACAACGATATTACCTATTTATGACACGGAGATATATGCACACACACACACACACACACACACACACACACACACAGAAAGTAATTTTGCCTGGCTGTTTTAACACTCGGTAATGAGAGAGAACAGACTTAACAGCTCCCTTTATTAGCCAGCACCCCAACACACACACACACGCACACACACACACACACACATACACACATGCCCGCACGCACGGATGCGCACGCTTGCACGCACACACATCAACTTGTTTGTTCTCCTCGAGTCAAAACAAAGACATCACAGCCCAGTGAGTCTAAGCTGGGAGCATAATGACCCATAATTCCATTTCCTGTTGTTTGAGACGAAGGAAGGCTGTGCCATCCGAGGTGCCATCTGGATTCTGTTTCCATCCTCTGATCCCCTTTGCAGCCCCCTACGGGCCATCCAATCACCTATAGCCACCGGCACTATCACCAAATGAGGCCTGGACCAGAAATGGGACAATAACCTGTGAGAGAATTTGACACCAAAATCATTTTTAATGGTAACTAACTTTAAAAAGAAAAAAAAAATATATATATATGAATATTTATTTAAATTGGGCCTATTTTGCCCTCTCAAAAAGTTAATAAAAAAGTGTAATCTAAGCTAAAACTAAAATATAGGGATGTCGGATTGAAAGTGATTAACTCGAATCTTGAACCTGTAGTAACCTTGTTGTTGCTCTCTGTACTTTCCCTATACAGTATATTACTAGTGGAGTGCCTGTGTCGTCGTCTTTCATCTCTACCAGACCTCAACCCTCCTGGACCCAAGTGTCGAAAAACCAACAACGCGTTTAAACAATGGAGATCGAAGATGGCTATGAATGGGGATGTTGTGTAATAGGGCGCGGAGAAACATCTGTCCATTTTCTCCACCGATGAAGGTTTACATGAACCCCTTTCCCCATCATCCTTCTCTCCCTAACCCCTTTCAACCCTTCCTCCCTCTCTCTTCCTTCCATCTCCCCCAGGCAGGCAGATTCCGAGGCTCACATCACATGCCCACCTGTCAGCTGTGGGAGCTCGCAGGACAGACCTTGAGCCGTGGAGAGAGAGAGAGAGAGAGATGCTGTGAATGGAGTCTCACTACAAGTGCTCAAATTCCAACCGCTGGAGGTCAGTTGAACGAACGCAAAGTGTTATCATGCAAACGGTCCAAAGCTAACGATGCAGGTAGATTATAGCGGTACATATTATGACACTGTCGGGTCAATGCTCAACACTTGGGCAGAAAAGTGAAGTAATTTATGTGTGTGCTTTTGTTGTTGTGGCATAATTACATTGGCCTACAACACTGAGCACTGTGAGCAGACTGGTTCAGGTCATGAGTTCAAGCTAGCGAGAATAATAGCCCAGTTTTGCCCTATTATACCCTTTCACTGTAGCATCAGCAGCCGAGAGAGAGAGAGAGAGAGAGAGAGAGAGAAAAGGGGGTATAGGCGTGGGGAATATGCACACTCTTTGATGGACAGTGTGAGTAATTTTCCGCACATTATTTATGCCCCTTAAAACAAAGACTTTTCAACTCAGTGCCTGACTGACTAAACGACCGGTTTGGAAAGAAATTACGAGCTGGGCTCCCATGGACAAAAAACAATGGAGTTAAGGCATAAAAGTGTGCA